>NW_019731600.1:685087-762280 GCF_002891405.2 Cryptotermes secundus
TATATATATATATACACTTCATAATACTGCCACGTTTTACTGCGTGTGACTATAGCCTAAGTTAAAATTGGATAACTGGATTTACTGACAACTTTACACACCACTAGGAACTAAAGACAATTACAACGTTATCGTCGATCTACACACTTTACAGGTCACCGTTACACACATTAGTGTCCTCAGTCTTCACTAGTCGTATTCTGGCAACGGATTTCAACACACGAATTATATTATTCTCACTGTAACTACAGCATCCATAAAGTCTTTTTTCACAGCCTAATTCCTTTCTTGTCACCTATTCTTAATTATCTTCGACTACCATCTAAAAAGACTCCTTCAATTCTAACTTCAGCTGGCCTGAGATCCTTATTATATAGCTTCGCGCGGATCCAACAGAAAACGTAGTTTCTTAACAATTCCCAACAACCTTACCATTGCATAGAAACGGTAGTTTTCTATTGTGTGTTCAATGCCGCGGGAACCTGTTTACCGAGTACTTGCCAAGCAATGAACGTCTATTCTGGCTCCGCTATTTCAGCTTTCAGGTGTCATGTCACAAGACCGTTCTTAAATAACCTAAGAATAAATGAAGCAGTAATTCTTTGAACGAGTCTGGTCAAGACCACTTCATCTCTTGCTATAATAAAATAATCCTGGATATGGTTATTAAGAAAACATCTTAAGAGATTTAGAATTACTATACAGATTACAATAACTCGGATTATTGCAACCAACATCATTACCCCGAAAGCTCTGTTTATATCTTTTATTCACTCGAAGTGGTATGGGTTTTTGGTCTTCTGCGACAAATCATCATTCTGCCGATGTTCCATGCATATCTCAGAGAGTAACAATTTTGTATTAATGAAATCGTTTAAACCGAAGGACTTCATACAGACTTAGTCTTCCAAGAACTAATTGTTTAAAAATTAACAAAATCTTCATACAACCTCAAAGTGGGTATTGGGTTTCATAACATACAATTTCCCATTTTCCTGGCAAATTAGATCAATGGGTCAAAAATACCAAACGTAAATACCACTTCTACACCCCTGAATTCCAACTATCCATACGTGAGTAAGCATGGACCACAGAAATGCTGACACCCCTTGGCACGTGGCTGAATGTACCACAGATCCCCTCAACCACATAATCGATTCGTATTAGCAACCCGGCGCAGGGGAGTGCACACAACTAAGTTGCTATGCAACGCTATTGTTACGAGGATAACTAGTTGCATCTCTTGCCAACTGCAGTTAAATGCATACGAAATAACACTTCGAGAATAATATAGTTCATCTATTTATCTGTTTATTTTTATTCTGCGCTCATATCATAGCCATAAGACACTATGCTACAAGCCGGAAGGTCGCGGGTTCAAATACCGATGAGGTCATTGCATTTTCTTCAGTTTACGTAATCCTTCCGCCCGCACTATGGTCCTGGGGTTCATTCAGCCTCTAACAGAAATGAGTACCAGGAATTAATTAAATACTTTTCCTGGGGAGTGAAGCGCGGCCGGCGCGTAAGGCTGACAACATTACCGCCATTTTTTAGCCGATTGTCTAGATAATGCGGGACCCTTAACGTCTGACAACCCTATGGGCCTTCATGGTCTGTTACAGGAATAGCTTTACTTTACTTACTTTACTTTTTATCATAGCCATCCTTTCATCACTTTCTTCATCACGACTTCCTTCCTCACCGGCACTAAACTTCTGTTCTGCCAATTATTACAATTATCGCCTAAAACCTAAACCTCCACTGCCGCTACCATCAACTTCCTGTATGTAATAATATAGTAGACTTTTCCTCCTTCTTCTGCATTACAGTATTCAATGTATCACTGCCACTTAGCGGCCTCCGTAGTCTAGGGGTAACGTTCCCACCTCATGACTCAAGGTACGCGGTTTCAAAAACTCGACGGAGGTCGTGGAATTTTTAAGGGCGGAAAAATTCAGGGAACAAGTCCGCCGGGAGGGACTTTAAGCCGTGGGTCCCGTGTCGTAGATTTACGGCACGTAAAAGAACCTCATGTCTCTAGGAGACCTCTGAGCAAAATTAGGCCAAATTTCCCGCCCAACTAGTTTCCAATTCCTCCGGTAGTTGGAGGAAGTATCAGGTACCAATGCCAGAGGAGGGGGGACCTCTCCGACAGAAAGTATTAGATACCACTGCCAAGTAGAGGGTAGAAACCTTGCTGGCAGAAAGGGACTAGGAACCCCTGCCAGAGGAGGGACGACCTCGCTGACAGAAAGGGACTAACTATTAGATACCACTGCCAGTAAGAGGTTGGAACCTCGCTGGCAGAAAGGGACTGATAGTAAGCACCAGTACCGGTAGGGTATGGAGACAGTAGAAATTAAAGGGGGACGCACAATGGACCAGTAACCGGTCTAAGTGCATGGGGAAACTCACCCCCTCAATACGGAATACGGAATCACTGCCACTTTCTCCTCTCTCTCTTTCCTTTCGTTCTTCGTATCATTCCTATTTTAACCGCGACGTTCGTGCTCATTAACGCCTTCCTCCTTTATCCTTCTCCACATTCCATTTAACCAAATGATACATCCATAAGGCCAATTATAATGTTAGCAGAAGTTCCGCTTACACACTTAAATGGATACAAAATACTTACGAAGTAATTCACAGGGTTTATGAGAAGCGTTTCGCCGTCCGTGATTTCATACGTTATGTTCTGCTAGCGAATGACGTTTCCAAGAGTTCACTTGAAATTATTCCGGACATAATGTGTACTGGAAGACTTTGAATATATGACGTGTTAACCCAGAAGACCACAACGCATGCATGTTTGCTCGGGCGGCTCACCAATGCGAACGCTAAGAAAAATAACGGCTCATATTTGTTCGCGAGTCTAAACGTGGGCAAAGCTGAACAGTTATCCTTTGTATGAACACATAACTGCTGCCTCACATCTGAGCTGGCGCTCGAAGCTTAATTTTATAATTCAATTTTATTAAATCTGTAGAAGCTCAAGTCTGTAATTTCGAAAGTTGGGAACGTTCTTGCTTTGTGTTGGGTAATGGAAATATTGTACTTCTTTTGGCTTATTTTGGACTTCACCCATCGTCTGGTATGTAAAAGACAAAAGACCGCGACGTTTCGGAGACAGATCCAGTCTCCGAAACGTCGTGGTCTTTTGTCTTTTACATACCAGACGATGGGTGAAGTCCAAAATAAGCCAAAAGAAGTACAATATTTCCATTACCCAACACAAAGCAAGAACGTTTCCAACTTTCGAAATTACAGACTTGAGCTTCTACAGATTTAATAAAATTGAATTATAAAATTAAGCTTCGAGCGCCAGCTCNGCTGCATTTAAGCAAAACCTTGATTCTCATGTTTGAGAGAGTTTCTGTGCATATGTACCATAATACACAAGGGATGTCAGAAGATGATGGACCAAGATGCAGTGTATGAAAGCAAGTTATATGCGAATTATTTTATTGCTATGCCACGGCGCTGTAAACACGTTTCCGCAAACAATGAATCCACAGGCGAAAACAGATCGATCGTTGAAAGATGTGTTTTCTGTGTGGTTAGCGCCTGAGGCTCATCTTATATTGAATGGACAGAATATTCCCTTTGTCGGGCGTGTAAAATATCTGGGTGTCACCTTCGATAAGAAGTTTACATGGAGACTGCACATAGAAATGACTGAAGCCAAGACCTTCAGAACACTTATTAGAATCTGCTCTCTATTCAGAAGTGAGTTTTAAGCGCCAACATTGAACTAACCCTCCATAAGGCACTAATCAGATCAATAGTGGCTTAGCTTTTCCCGCCTGGGAATTAGCGGCAGACACCTACCTCTTAAAACTGCAGCGCATGCAGAACAAGGTTCTGTTGAACACTGGAAATTGTCCAAGGTGCACGCCGGTCCGCAAACTGCACACAGCTTTCAACTTTGCATATGTATACGATTACATAACAAAATTGTGCAAGCGACAAGCAGAAGTCATATAAAATCATGAGAATGAACGTATTCGCGGTATAGGACAAGTGAAGCCAGACACAGAAAATAAAAAAAGTTTAAATTTGGCGGTGGTCAAGCTTACGACCGTTCAAATGACCAAGCTGCCGTTGTAGTATAAGATACGTAAGGTAGACGTGATCTGCTCTGTGAAGCCTGTACTGACATAGGACTTGTGTGTAGTGCAAAAGGCGGAATTTTCAATTACATGCTGTATGTGCACTTAATGAAAGGCCATGCACATTTTTAAGAGATCAAACCATCCTCTCGTCAGAAAGGATGATACATAAGGACTATAATCGTAAGGGTTCAGTGGAAAAAATAATCTCTGGTCGTGAGTCTCAAAGGCTTGACACCAAGAACAACTTTGACTTTGATTTAGTTGTGAGTGAAGAGTCATATTTGGTGGTTGATCGTGAGCATGGAAACTGAAAAATCCTCATTGTTAGAAGCCGCTTCCTAGCGATGAATAGAGAAAACGTGACAAACTGAGAAGGTTTAACTTGTGCTGTGGTGATTTGCAGAGTGTGTAGAATAGTGACAGTGTTGTGGCTATTTTTAGTTACAAGTCATAAGTCTTCAGTAAATTTAATAATCAATCCAAACCCCGTGTCTAATCACTAACATGTAACAATATTTTGAAAACAGATTTATTACTTACTCATGGAGCTGAGCCCTTCTTGAGGAGCCGCCAANTTCATTTGTTCTGAAACACCCTCAGTCTATGTTCCTCCCTTAATGTCAGAGACCAAGATTCACAACCATACAGAACCACAGGCAAAATACGTCTAATAAAACACACCACGTCCCTTTTATAAAGATTATTCTGCTAATGATGGTTAGGAAAACGAGCACTGTCTGTTCTGAGAATGGAACATACCAGACAACTGCGCTGAACGAAATACACCGGCCTGTTACTTCACGTGAAAGCAAACGGTGCATATAGTTACACAATAACATCCACAATCCCACGCTTGCCTTATTGTGCAAGCCAGGAATAATACTGGGAAAAAAAAGAAAACCAATAAAATTGCCTTGAAAACAGGGATTGAGAAAGTAATACTTGGAAAAAGAAAACTGAGAAAACTAGCGACAAAAGAAATCAAGAAGTGAAACACAAGCCGAGATCATAAGCGAGCAATCAGTCGGGAAAGAAATTTTTGAGCGGCCCTTGATAAAAGAGCGGCAAGTAAGACAGAAACCCTAGGAAAGATAAAGTCACGACGGAATAATATATAAACCATAAATCTGACGGCTGGTACCAGACGTATCAGCTGTATCAGATGCTGTCATGTCAGAAGGAAAAGCACGCCTCCATTTTGGGACGCAGCATGTCGCTCACTGTTATCGCCAACCCATTAGCTTTAAAGTGCATTGCAATAAAACATGTGAGCAAATGTGACAAAGTCCTCCCTGTTAAGCATTAGCTATAAAGTGCAATGCAATAAAACATGTGAGCAAATGTGGCGAAGTCCTCCCTGTTAAGCATTCGTTTCAGCAACAACGATCTGTCCTCGTAGTAACAATACCAAGGCTCAGAAAACACTCAAATTTCCGAACCATTTTTTTCTAGAAATTTACATGGGCTGTGATGCTCTATGAGCCGGAAATATAGCCTTAGACTATTTAAAGTGTTTCTGGAACTACAAACATTACAAACCGTCGAATGAGATGGGATGATTTTTAAATGGTGAGTAGTACGAGCTTAGCACGAGACGATCATGGTCTACTTGTGATTAACATCCATGGGTTAAGAGAAGGTAGCAGTAGAGTGGTTATCACTCCTGGTTCGTATCAGGGAGAATCCAGATGCAAATGTCAGCATGGGTGGAACTAATTTGACTGTTGTCATAGCTTTCTTCAGTGAGTAGGGATACAAAGATTGTGGGCTACGTCACATAGGCCAAGACCAATTCCTTACATATCTTTGATTGTAGGAATATTTTCCGTTTCCTCTGCGTCTTTTTACATACTTGTAGAACTCAGACCAGCAGTTACCTTCATTTGTTAGTACAGTCCTTAAAATGTCTCCTGTGCATTTTGTTTGGCTAATAGCAACTGCTTCGATAGTCGTTTCAGTTCCTCTCGGTACTTCTCTCCTAATTTTTGTCTATTATGTGATTTTCTGACCTGTCAACATTTTCACTTCCTTATTGTAGTAATCAGGGTCTGAATTCTTTCTCAGTAATTTATGCGGAATAAATCTCTCGATGCCGGTCACGGTAGCCGAGCGGTCTAAGACATGTACTGTCTTCGCTCGCTTGGAACCCGGGATCGTGGGTTCGAATCCCACTCAGGGCATGGATGTTTGTGTGCGTTTTTCTGTGTTTGTGTACAGGTAGAGGCCTTGCGACGAGCTGATCACCCGCCCAAGGAGTCCTACCGAATGTGTACGATCTAGAAAAACCGAAGTGAATGGAGAAGTTCATGTAGGTAGCCCTAGGCCCACTGGGGCTGTAGCGCCAAGGGGCGGGGGGAAGAAAAAAGAAAAAATGTATGCAGAATAAATCTCTCGATACACTGGAGTATTCTCTTTCTTGAAATTATTCCATACTTCCTCAACACGTCTACCATTGCTTGCCCATATTGCGAAATTATCCCGGAGAAAGGCTTGTAGGCCTATAACATCAGCTTTGTGGTATACCAGGACTAGTCTTTCTATTTGGGGTCGACAGTACCTTTCTTCCCGATTTCGGGTAAGCTGTAGCGTAACTGGTGGAGGCACCATGCTTCAAACCGAAAGGTCGCATTATTAATTCCCGATGTCCCTGCATTTTTAAATTGACTCTTCCAGCCGCATTATGTAACTGGGGTCGACTCAGCGCCTAACGGA
Source organism: Cryptotermes secundus (assembly GCF_002891405.2). Classification (NCBI taxonomy): domain Eukaryota; kingdom Metazoa; phylum Arthropoda; class Insecta; order Blattodea; family Kalotermitidae; genus Cryptotermes; species Cryptotermes secundus. Next base: position 691,915 of record NW_019731600.1, read on the forward strand.
AATGAGCATCAAGAATTTTCCTAGGGGGTAAAGGGCGGCCGACGCGTAAGTCTGATAATCTTACGGCCATCTGTGAGCCGACTGTCTAGAAAATGTGCAAGCCTCTACGTCTCACAACCCTATGAGCTTTCAAGGCCTGTTACAGGGATAGCCATACCTTTACCTTTATTTCGCTGCCAATTAGCCCGAATTAGCGAGGTCTTACTGTATTTATTGACAAGACAAGAAACCGTTCGCCGGTCACGGTAGCCGAGCGGTCTAAGGCGTGCACTGTCTTCGCTCGCTCGGAAGCCGGGATCGTGGGTTCGAATCCCACTCAGGGCATGGATGTTTGTGTGCGTTTTTCTGTGTTTGTGTACAGGTAGAGGCCTTGCGACGAGCTGATCACCCGCCCAAGGAGTCCTACCGTATGTCTAAGATCTAGAAAAACCGAAGTGAACGGAGAAGTTCATGGAGGTAGGCCTAGGCCCACTGGGGCTGTAGTGCCAAGGAAAAAAAAAGAAGAAACCGTTCTGTGATCCTGCGTGTCCAAAGAACAGGAAGCATTCTATCCCGTTCTAACTCGTGAAGATGGTGCATCAAGATACGTGGAACTGTTCCAGTTATTGATATTACAGCTGTCTTAATTATCACCAACTTCAATCTATGGAACAGGGAAGACGATCAGAATTGAATAACAACTTCGGAAACAAATCCCTCTCCTGAGTACGCTCAATAAAGTCTTGTGACTCTTTACCACTTCCCACCCAGCCCGAGTAATCTTACAGAATCCGAAAGAGAGAGAACTTTTATTCCTCTCTCAATGCCAAAAATGTTAGTTTCCATGGCTACAGCGGCCATTTGGAAAGTAGGACACGGCTTGTCTTTATATTTTTATTACGAAACTGCGGTAATTCTGGGCACAGGAAGTAACAAATGAATGCAGCTTGGCATCTTAATTGTTAAAGATGGCAGAACTTCATCATCATAATAGGATTTTTATCATGGGAATTAAAATTAATCCGATGTATAAGATTTGTGTAAAATTATATAAGCAAACGGCCTTGAAGAAAGACTTTATTCAGAAAGATGATAATATCTTATGAGAAAATCTCTGTAAGAGTAGAAATGTTAATTCTATGATGCTTTATTCAAAAGAGGAAGGGAAGAAGATTACACACGATATCACGGCCTCTTGAATAGAGTAACTAATAATTACATGGAGCAGAATCCTTCTTAAGAATCCAATATCCCCTCATCTACTCAAGAAAATGGTTGCTGTTACCAAGGAAACAGCACAATGGATGATGCGATGTGAGAAACTGCATTCCTTTGTGTTTCATGAGTGGGAAGAAAGGTGTCGCCAGGCGGACGATTGTGTAGGCACTGGTAGGGTGTGGACCATAACGGAAATTGCTTTCCTTTAATGCAGTGGTAATCTCGGAGTCTCATTTTATACCAGCCCAAAACTCTGCTCGTGTCAAACACAATATTCAGCATAGCATACAGCCAGCGACACAATTTCACCATTCAACACCGTACAGCGATAACGCCTTTAACTTCTCTTTGGAAGGTACATGGTTCGAATGTCGCCTAGCACATAATCTGTCGTAAGGTTTTCACCGTACTTCGATGTAAAATTCGGGCCAGAGGCACGATATCATTCCCCGAAATGTGTCCGAAACACTGAGACTCCATATCGCCTTAATGTGGAATCGTGATCCCAGAATAACTAGCATGAAACACAAGTCTAAAGACGACTATGGGACACTACAGAGCTCTCTGCATAACTGCGAAACAGTTTGAGTTACTTATCAGAATCTGACATAGTACATTCGTGAAACGCTTCGTTTCACTTCAGTTTCTTAATCTAAGACAGTCGGTTGGACGGGGATCTGCCCGTCACAAGGCCGCTACCTAACATAACACAGAATAAACATAGACTTCCATGCCTTGGGTGGGATTCGAACCCACGGTCCCAGTGTTCGAGCGAGCGAAGACATTTCATGGCTTACTCTCTGATCCACCGAGGTGGATCTAGAACGCCATAAATCTATTTATGAAATATATGTATTTCAGAAGCCGAAGAAGTCAGCTGTGATATATGGTGGTTATTATTGTGGTAGCGTAGTTGGCTGAGGCACTATGCTACAAGCAGGAAGGTAGCGGGTTCGAGTCCCGATGAAGCGGATTTTTTGCAATTTAACTAATCCTTCCAGCCGCACTATATGGGCTCAGTCTCTTAACAGAAATGAGCACCAGGATTCTTCCTGAGGGGTAAAGGGCGGCCGGCGCGTAGTGCTGACAACCTTACAGCCATCTGTGAGCCGATTATCTAGAGCCGACTGTCTTGAAAATGTGGGAGCCTCGACGTCTCACAACCCTATAGGCCTTCAAGAACTGTTACAGGGATAGCTTTAACTTTTACCTTTTACCTTTTATCTCAAAAACCGCAAGACATATGGAAAACCCGTACTGGATATAAAACATGTTTCCCCTTTCCTGTAAATTTTATTGGAATTATTTATCGCCCGATCAGCTCTTATTTGGTTGTAAATTTTCATTTCATCATTTGAAGATAAAATTCTTAGTATGAGGTTAGCGATGTAATTAATTATCTTAAATTTTTGATGTTTTTATCTGTCTATTTTGTTTGCTTTTCTTTTGGGTATGAACAAAAATCATTTTGGGGGGATATTATTTTATTATGAAAAGTCCTTTTTTATTGGGATGTTGTCCACCTGTATCAATCAGAGTGGGATATGAAAACCTCTTTGGGGTACACATGTTTACCAAATGCATTCTTTGAGATTATGAATAAGAGAAAGCTTAATTTTGATTCCTAGAAAACATAAATCTCTTACAAAATTTGCGTTGTTCATGTAATTTTCTAAGCAGATATCACACGGGAAAATCACTAAATAAAGAATATAGATTTATTGGCCCCATTTTGTGTTCGTGCCAACCGTTTGAAGTATATCGTATTCGAAATGGGCGTCATGCGAAGTAACGGTTATTAATCCGATACAGGCTAAAATTTAATTCGCCAGAAAATGCTTAATGCTGTTATCCAGTAAGAGATGTCAAAGACACCACTGACTAGCTTCACCCAAGAACAGTCACATTCTTTCATAAGCTGGTTTCATGATCCGTACCTTGATACGGAAGTCACTACTGTCAGGAGCGTACGGACACGACGGAACTGCCGTCACAAGACCGACAGAGTTGCACCCCAGCAGGTATATGTGGGTTGCATTGTCACGGCTTCCTAGATTATGTGAACCCATATGAAAAGAAAAAGGACCCGTTTGTTTTCCCATGATCTAGTTACTAGTGATTTCATGCGGTTCTTATGCGAATGGTTTAAACCTGCTACCTTCGGGCCGCGAAGCAATCTAGCTAATTTCATAATATATTAAATATTTTCAGTGGATAACAAAATTATTAAACCTGAAAAATGACGAAGAAAGCCCTCATTTCTACAAATTTTCGAGCGGTTTGTAGCTAATCTTGTTTTAATTTTTTGAAAAGATATATGACTATCATATTATTTGCCCACTCTTCGGGATTATAACTAAATTTACTCCCCGAATATAGCCAGAGTTTTCAATAATATTTGGTTTACAATGGAACCGGAATAGCGTAGTCGATACAGTGACTGGCTACGGGCTGGGCGACCGAGGGGTCGTCGGCGTTCGAGTCCCGATAGGGTCAAGAATTTTCTCTTCTCTAAGTCGTCCAGAGCGGCTCTGGGGTCCACCCAAGAATAGGAATATTTTTACCAGCCGAGTAACTAGATTTTCAAGAACTACTCTTTATGGCTCTAGTCTTCCGTATGAGCCGACGTTATTTGAAAATATCATTTAATTTCTTGAGGTTCAATTAACTCCGTAATAGTGTGGAATTACAGGGTCAATAATGAATGGCTTGAAAATGAAGGAAGCTGCTGTGACCTAATTTAAAGTGCTATTGGAATTTACTAGGAGGGACTGAGGAATATTACGAAACCGGTCTTCGGACTGAGATTCAAACCCGCCACCGCTCGAATATGGAGTGCTAACCATTCCACAGCGTGTCCTGATGAAACGTTATATTCTTTTCTAGTTTAATAAAATATCGAGGCGTTTAATCTACTTAGAATCAATTCATAAAAGCCTTCAGTGTCACCAGGTCCCCAATATAAGCTGCATCGTGTAAGTGTGACAGGAACTTTACGTGATCCGGAGTTTGCTTTGTAGGTCTCTTGAGCGGTAATAAGCCTACCTCTTCAGAGACAGGAACTGCCCTGATCTGATTAACACGCCGTGAAGCTACTGAAAACCTACACTTCGCCACGTTATACCAACTTCCTCTGTGGGATTCCACCGGCCGCCGTATGCCACTCAGCTTGATCAGGGATAATCAGCTCTTTGGAGTACAGGGGGCTCATTTTAGAGGTTTCTGAAGGCGCAAAATGTGCAGCATAATTATATATCAAAGGAGAGTTTTGTTATCTCTTCGTCCATGAACACATTTCCTTAACTTAAATATTGATCTCTTTAATGGGTAACCGACCACCTCTGTGGTCTAGTGGCCAGAGTTCCTGGCTACAGACCCAGAGGTCCCGGGTTCGATTCCCGGCTTGCCAGATTTTCTGAGAAGTACTGGGTCTGGAACGGAGTCTACTAAGCCGCGTGAGGATATTTGAGGAGCTATTTCAAGGAGGATATGATATGGCTATTGGGTGAATAAGGCCCGCTGTTTCGCTGTTCAGTGAAGAACGAAATACGACAAAGAAATTTCGGTTTTCACTGGCAATGTAAGTTTTTAAAAGTTCTAACTGTTGTTTTTAGTCGCTTAAATCCAGGATTGTCATGGGACTTCTCAGGGAACTCTTTGATGTCCTCAAGGTGTTCGACATATCCAGACACTTAGTGGTATGTTTCCTCTCTATCCTGCTGCAGTCCACGTTTTATTCATCTGTTACTTCTATCGCCTTCTTATTCTACATTCAATTCAAAGTCACGTTTTATCTTCGTCCGTCATTTTTATACATATTGTGACGTATAGGCCCGTTGCTAAGCAGTGACTCGGTAAACAGGGGCCGTTGCTAGGTAACGCCCGCAACATGCAAGCATGTAACAATAGAAGAACGGCATTCTCTACGTGATTTGCGCTGCGATCTTTGTTATCCAACGGTGAGGTAAATACGCTTCTACAACAAGAGATGGGTTCTTTTATGCGGGATCCGTGCCGAGGAGATATCTTGAAGACAATTGGCGTTACAATCATTTGCGGGATATTCGCCGGACAGTAACGACGTGAGCGCAGGAAGTTAGGAATATCCACGGTTAGAAGCCGTTGCTAGAGAAATACTGTTGAAGACACAGTATGCTAGAAAAAGGCTTAGAGGGTGCTGTCGTGATCGGTAAATTGTGGAGATTAGTGATAGCGCTGTAATTACTCGTAGTTTGAAGTTGTGCATAAAAGTGGTTAACAAATCCATTCATCAATACATACCCCGTCTATAGTCACACCCCTAAATTTGTGGCAATATGTATGTATGTGTGTATGTATGCATGCACGAACTGAACGATTACTTTATCCGTCACCCTAAAAAGTGATGTAAAGGTTAAATACAAAAATCGTTTCCGTGCCGTTCCATACAGACATACTAGGGGAGGGAAGACAACGCTCTAGGGGACTTTAATCTTGGCTCTAGTTTCACACTCAGGTCAATTTATCCAAGAGATACTTCCCCCACTTCTTAGTGGATAACAGAATGAGTCGTCCCCAGAACAGGACTGGATGTGGTGGTGTTAAGGAAAGGAAAATGTCGACGCCTCTGGTGGACAGATCGTAGCCAATCACTGTAATACAATGAGAGTTCCGGAACATCATTTCTTAATATGAGAACATGAACAAGTATATCAATTTGAAACATATTATCTAAGTTAATAAAATATTTTTCTGGCTTCCATATTCTTGTGTTGTAAAATAAACAGATCACGTCCACCTCACTTTCTAATTACTACATATTAACTTATTTATTTATTCTTGGTATGTGTAATGACGACGGTCACGGTAGCCGAGCGGTCTAAGGCATGTACTGTCTTCGCTCGCTTGGAAACCGGGATCGTGGGTTCCAATCCCACTCAGGGCATGGATGTTTAGTTTGTGTTTGTGCGTTTTTCTGTGTTTGTCTACAGGTAGAGGCCTTGCGACGAGCTGATCACCCGCCCAAGGAGTCCTACCGAATGTGTAAGATATAGAAATCACCGAAGTGAACGGAGAAGTTCATGGAGGTAGGCCTAGGCCCACTGGGGCTGTAGCGCCAAGGAAAAGAAAAATGTGTAATGACGCCTTCATTAGCTCACATTATATAACGTGAATTACAGGATGATTACTAAATAATAAATTGGAAGGGGTGTGGAAGGAAGCGGTGGTGTGCTAAAAATTGACAGGAAGACCGCATACGAAGCACGAAAGGTAAGCACTGTGACGTGTGGCCACGCGATGTAATAGGCGCCATTTCCATGTCTGTACACGTGTATGTATAACGATGTACGCGAACACGTATGTGTTCCATTATTTTACTGCAGGACTGTGTCATCGTACAGAAGCCTAACAGTTATTCTTCGTTAACCAGTCAACCTCCTTATCAATCACGGAAAACAATTAGTGAGTTAGATCACGTGATCGCGTTGGAAGCTAGTCTGTACCACTGGCAATTATCTCGTAAACTTAACAGAACACATTGTTTTACATGTGCAACAGAAAGCCTAGCTCCTGTACAAAACATATGAGCCAGATTGCCCAGTCGTCATTACCTTGATCACCCTCTCTACATTATCCAATTTTGCTTATTTGTCTTTCTAACATTGGTCACATGCTTAATCGTCTTTTGTTCAGTAAGGTGGGTGGTTCATGCAAACCAATTTTTTTTTTTTTTTTGGCTTGTAGAAACAAATAGCGAAAAAGGAGAAATTCTGGAGTTGAAATTCGAGCATTACAGTTACTATTTTACCGAGTACTGGCAGTAAACCATGTAAATTTTGATAAACTCAGCTATAAAAATAAATTTAATTCTTTCGCATGTTCAAATTCCGCAATTCTAGAAAAAAATATAAGCCCATTAAATGTATGGAAATAAACCTTGAAGCATCCTGTATTATATAGCTTACGTAATTCTTAAGCGACAACCCTCACTGCAGTATACACGTAAATAAAGATTTCTGGGGCAAAATATTCTTAGATATTAGAACACATTTTTCTGTGCCTACATAATACAGGGTTCAGAAAATCAGAGGGAAGAAGCCGGAGAAGAGTAACCACGATAATGTGGTGGCATGCTGGTTGATAGATGCGCTACCGTTTTACGACTATGTAGACAAAACACAGAGCAGCAGGCGTTGTGAGGGAGTAGTTCGGTTGAACTTTTACACTTCGCAACTATGTCACTTTTGCTGGATAATGGAAGAGAATGAAAATCAATTTCAAACTTATACTACTACATAGAGCAATCTCGTAAAAGGAGGAAAACTAATGTTATTATCGGCCTAAGTAACAAGTATCATGAGTCCTAGATACAAATGAGTTGCATGGTATATTGGATTCCGTGCTCGAAGTACTTAGAATATAACAGTCTTGCTTACATGCGGTTTTCTTTCTGAATTATAACCCATACAAAGTCATGAAGAAAGTCGCACAGCTGGTAGTAGGTACGCTGGCTTCCACCTGCGATATATTATGACGATATATGGATAAAATTACTCTGAATTTCAACACACATTTCAATCAAGTTAAAAAGACAATGATGACTATTAACAAATAAGGTTACCTGAATACGCCTACAATGTTTTGACGCCCGAGGCTACGTAGCGTACAACAGAGATACTGCCGATATATTCAGAACTCACATTAAATCCCCGTCATAAAATGACATAAATATATAAACTGCATAATGAGGAGCTTCATAACTTGTACTCTTCTCCAAGTATAATTAGAATGATCAAGTCAAAGAGGATTAAATATAGAGGGTATGTAGCACGAATGGAGAGAGAAGGAATGCATATAGGATAATGGCGGGAAAGCCGGAAGGAAAGAAACCACTGGGAAAACGAAGGAGTAGGTAGGTTGACAATATTAAAATGACCCTTAGAGAGATAGGATGGATTTAATTTCGCGTAGTGTGGGGTGGAGTCCAGCTGGGTCCACTCACCACGTCGGCCACTGATTGGCCTATTGTACCTGACCCGGGTGATTATGATGATGGAGAATTTGGTGGAATGAAGATTGGCAGGGGAAACCGAAGTACTCGCAGAAAACCTGCCCCAGCGACACGTTGTCCAACACAAATCCCAGTTAAACAGACCAGGGCTCGAACCCGGGCCGCCACGGTGGGAAGCCAGCGACTAACCGCTTGAGCTATGGGTTGACTGATCTGGCTCAGGATAGGAGGATAGGGACCAATGGAGGGCTCTTGTGAACATGGTAATGCACTGTCGGGTTCCATAAAATGCTGGGAAATTCTTGAGTACCTGCACAATTGGCAACTTCTCAAGAAGGACACGCCTCCATGAGTAAGTGAATGTGACATGTAAACACATTGCTATGGAACGAATCGACAAACATGTTTCCGTAGAGATGGATTCTTTGAAACTAAGGCGACGTTTCCATGGATACTAATACCCTACGTAACAGGAAACTCAGATCAAATTTGAGTCAAACCCAGTGCCTGGGGGTATAGCTGGCTTACCCGCTTCCTGGAGGATATAAATACGGGAACCTGGTCCTCCAGTTTGGGGACGTCTCAAATACGAGACAGTACAATAGGTCATGAGATCCGCGGGACTCGGACCTGAGATTGATTGCGCTGACGAAGACCAGCAACAACTGTTAATGACATACCCATACCCATACCCATCCTCTCGTCAGAGAGGATGTTGCCTAAGGGCTATAACCACAAGTGTTCAGTTGTAAAATAAAATTACTGCTCGTGGGTCTCAAGGGGCCCGGTGCCAAGACGAAATGATTGGCACTAAACCGCTTGTCGTTAAGTTAATTCTGAGAATTGAGTAGGTCGTAAATCATAAGCCAGTAGTAGTTCAGATCAGAATTAAAGGAGTACAAGGGAGTACAACGGAGTATAGTGGAATAGTTAAGTGTGAGTGTCCAGTCGAAGAAAGTGACAGTGTGTCAGCGACTTCTGAACTGTTGTAACCAGTTGTATAAAAGTGCAATAAATTCAATCATCAAATCTAAATATCATCTTGTTAGTCACGCAAACCCCGGATACGTGATAATATCCTAATTAACTCTTTAAAACCACTAATTTAAATTTCAACATATCAATAAACGTATATCCCCTTCCAGCAGTTAACACTACGGAAGTTTTAGTCAAATACGTATCGGAAAACTAAAATAGTTTTTAATGTCAGAATAAAATTAAGTTATTGTAGTGACGATGATAGAACTCAGGATTCAAAATTCCAGGAAGTTAACGCAAAAAGAAAAATTCAGTTTCCGAGATTCCAAAATGAACAACTTTACACTTTATTTGAAAATCCAATCTGGTGCTCTGATCCTTGCTTTATAGGCTTACTGGGCTTCCTTCACTTCCTCTGCCTCACTTCAAGCCTGTTCGAACGTCAAACGCTTATTCTGTCTTTCCTCAGGCATTCTTCGTTTTCGGTGTTCTTTTGGTTTATACTGTAGAATCTATTTCGGAATTTTTCATCAGCAATTGTATCCATATGTTTTATATAACTAGTCTGTGCTCATTTATTTTATTCTGCATTAGTTCTATGATCAGTTCTTTCTTAATATCTTCGTTTCAATATGCTCTAGTACACTGGAGGCGTTAACTACTCTTAAGCATCCCATCTCTACTGAGCGTATGCTACTTCTGCCTCTCCAAGATCCACTTCCATGCGACTAAGTACACAGTGAGTACGCTTCGAAAAATTTCAACCATTTATTTCCTGGTCTTTATGGTTCTTCCTATGCTACCATACATGCCTATTCTATCACACTGTTATCGTTACGTAAGCCGCTGTCTAGTGTATACAACCAAACTCCGTGGTTTTAGTCCGAGCGACTACCGCTTGTCGGCGAAGTTAGTGCCAACTTAAGCAGACAGAGGGCGTCGCGTGGTCAGCGCAACCAATCCCCATGGTTTTCCTATGTTTATATAAAATTGATAAGTAAGAAAAGTAAAAGAAGTAATTGTACTGATTATTAACAGTAGACCCTCAGATTTAAGTTAAGATCTATATTAAGAATCGCGGGGTTACCGCTATGATAGAATAAGATGTTTATAAGAATGGGCTACAGAAGGCGGGATGGGCATTGCCTAGGCCTCTTTTGTATTTAAAATATTTTCTTTCTACAATAAAGAAATCCCCATTGCCGTTAATTTCAGTTTTCTAGACCGGAGCCGATATTTCCTTGAAATAGTTCCTCGTTTATCTTCAGGAGGCTCAGTGGACCCCGTTTCAGACCCACTACTTCTCAGAAAATCTGGTAGCACAGGGAATCGAACCCGGACCTCTGGATCTGTAGCCAGGAACTCTGACCATTACACCACAGAGGCGGTCGCTGTCTGGTGTATATGTTCATTTATATCGTAGTTTCCTTATTCATTAAATTTGTGCCACGCACGCCCTTGCCAAATTTGAAGGAGCCTTCAAACTCGCTACTAAAAATAATCATTCGAACTCGAAGCATAAGATTCCGTGCATATGAAAAAGAATTTGCTGAGGTTCCCTGAAAATCAAAACGCAATGAAAGAAAGAGTGTTCTACAACAAAACTCCACTGAAGCTAAGCCTTATGCATTCTAAGGTTTCTTAAGTGAAAACCAAATAATTTACCTGTGGTTCCTAAAGTCTATCATTTTAAAACGACATGGCGGTTTAAACTGTATCAATGAACTCTCCGGATAAGGGGCCCCACATTATACTGCAACTAGTGATAGATGTCTGAAAGTAAGGAATAACTTTGAAGTCCTGTATGCTAGCAAGTCGCTGATGACTATACGTGTATATGAGTTGTTCACAATATTCGATGCTTTTACTTCCAGTACAACAGCTCAGTCATTAAAGATGCAAAACGTGCAACGGGTATACAAGGACGGTACTAACGTCTGTACGAGTTAAGAACATAAGAGCACACCAAAGCCTCTTGGGATATACCTCTGCTTCCTGTTATAATTACTTTTCCTTTCCCCCCATTCAGAACCGAAAATACCCCATTTCCTAAGAACAGAATGTTGGTTTCCTAGGAAACTTCATGGGGGAGGAGTAATTTTGAAACCCTTTGTTTGAGCTCTTTACGAACATACTGTTTCCCATTACGTGGATGAAACACGGGGGTAGTGGAGCTCTGCTATATATCCCTACAGATTAGAGCGCTGGGCTAACAAAAACACGGTATATCGTGAACTGCAAGCTACATGGTGGGGCCACCTGCAAGAAGACGGGACCGAAACCTGGCGGAGGATATTTAGCAATGTTTTATGGTATTCTAAAATATAACATCTGTAGAACTGGAGTTCAAAGCCTGGGTTTGGTAATTATTCTTATTATGACACCTTGAAGCAAAATTCATCGAATCATGAAGGACTGGGAGAGGACTTACTTACTTACACACTTATTCATGGAGCTGAGCCCTTCTGGAGGAGCTGCCAACTCGGCAGCTCAAGAATTTCCCAGCATTTTATGGAACCCGAAGGTTCATTATCGTGTTCACAACAGTCCTCCACTGGTCTCCATCCTGAGCCAGATCAATCAAATCCATTCCGTCCCATCCTATCTCTCTAAGATACATTTTAATATTGTTCACCTACCTACGCCTTGGTCTTCCCAGTGGTCTCTTTCCTTTTGGCTTTCCCATCAATATCCTATACGCATTCCTCGTCTCCCCAATCGTGCTACATGCCCTGCCCACCTCATGGGAGAGGACTCCAGGGTTAATTACATAAAAGAAACTCTGAGGTTATTTCGTTTAACTATTAAACATACTAAGTGAACAAGGAACATGACATATTATTACCTTTACCATAAAGCCTACCATTCGATTATATTCTATCAGCTCACTTCAAGCCAACTATTTATTTTTGATGTTATAAAATAAAGGTATATGGGAGGATAATATTGAAGTGAATATAAAAATAAATATTTTTCGCAAGTTCGTTTAACTTATACTGGGTTTTGTATCGTATGTACACGTCAATAAAGTGACATTTCCATAAGCGCATGCGAATGAAGCAACATATTGGCGAGCTATGCGCGTTATCGTCTGGTAGCTGGCTCTGTTTTACAGGAGACGAGTTAAAGGAAGGCGATGATTCTTTGGGAATCAGCGAGAATGTCTGAATATAATGGTAAAAACAAAATTAACAATTATTAGACGAAAATTTGGAAAGAGATGGCCGTGCGACACGCGGAGACACTGAGATAAATCATAAAAACCCTCGGTCAATGAGGACAACCTGGTCAATATTCCAACAAGATATTTTCCGAACACACTCCTTGAATCTCACAGATACACCAACCTGCTGGGCCCAGAAATAATCAGTTTCCGTTAAGGCGCGTCCACATTACTCATGCTCGTGCTCGTGTGACTCGCTATGCTCGCGAGTAATGTGGATGATATGACAAGTCACGAGACAAGCAAATTTTTAATTTTTAATTTAAAAACTATAGCCAGTAAATCAAAGTACGACTACAGCATATACACACTACGAGTAAATATACGGATCCTCACGCGCCGAAGCCTGGCGAGCAACTGAAGTAGTGTGGACGAAGATTTACGAACACACGTAAAAGCCAGACGAGTCTCCCGACGAGCACAAGCCTGGCGAGCACGAGCACGAGTAATGTGGACGCGCCTTTAGAGTCCTATCACTTGTTTGAATAAGGACCTAGAAAATAATCATTGTACACTGGAACTGAGAGTTAGGAAATCCAGACTGCATTACATTTGTAAAAGGAAAAGAATGCCATATAGACAATGAAGTCTAAAGTTCACGCAAACTGTAAATGCAATAAGCAGGAATCAAATCGACCAGTACGAGGTGCGAGGCCGTTGCAGTAATTTATGTACACTGTTCTGTCCTTCAACTGTCTATGACGTCATGAACGACCAGCAAGGCCTCCTGGAAAAATATACCATCAGAGTGACTTCACCTTCATTCTCTGCTAAGAAAACTTGTCTCCTTCACCAGTTTTTGCAAGGTTGCCTAGTTACGTTGTGCTGCCAACCTACGTGCACACAATTACTAAAATTATAGTTACTTCCTGATAGCAGCTGAGTAACTGGGATAATTTTTTGCGCTAGGCCATCTCTATCGGTACAGCATAACTTCTGTGGGTGAAAAAATATTCTTTAAATAGCCCAAGAATAAATGCTCACTTCCCAAATTGTCAAGTTCATACATTTTAGTGATCATTCGTATGAACTCTCTTCGTTGATAGCCAACTTATGATTGCATTTCTCTCGCTATCGGCGAGGCAAACAAATGTCTGAAGCAGAACAACATGAAGAGCCTCATTCATTGCGACGGCACGTGAATGTCACTTGTTGAAAGACCCTTGCGAAATATTAAAATTCAGTTCAAGACATGTTTGCATATTTATCATGTGAAATTCGCGTTTAGCTTCCCGTTTCCTAACAGCGACTTAATTGCGCGCGCAGTAATCTGCACTGAAATGTTTCTTTTCCTTGCACATTAGCAACGGAGCTATAAAAGCGCGCTTGGTTTTCCTAAGGCGTGATTGAAATTATACATATGGATTTTCTCAGAGCAACGGGGTTTCTCCGTGCGTAACTGGAATTGCCTATGAACGTTTTCCCAGAGTGTGACAGGAATTGGCGAGGAAACTGATTTGGATTCGAAACCATTCAGCATGTAAAAAGAATTAATAAAATTTCCAAGTTCTCCTTCCTATAGAGAATTACTTCTTCGATTACAACTGTCTGTTGTTATTATTAGTTTCTGAGGTATAGGGTGTGACGAACTGATGAACTGCAATTTATGTACGAGTATGCCTTATAAATAAGCTATTTCGAGTATGAACCTGAGATTCTGAATGTCGAAAACACGATAAAACACTTAAAATGTTGTCTAAAATTCATGACTTGACCGAAAGTTGCGACTGAGTGGACGGCACTGAGTGTTACTTGGGATGTCCTGAGTTCAACTCTCGGCCCGGACACTGGCAATCCTGTCTGAGTCTTCTGTGGTATTCCTCAGTCTCTCCAGGCGAATGCAAAGGCAGTTAATAAAGACCTGTCACCCTGTTATAATCGGCATTCCTCTATTTGCAAGCGATTTGCATCACTAATATATAAGTGTCGAAACGTGTGAAAAAATGCAAACAGCGTCAGCAACACGTTACTAAATCCTTCATTAAAATGGTCATTTGTTTTTTAAATTACATTACAGGCCTACTGCCAGCGGGTTATCGAATCTGAAACAGACATAAATACTAATCACGAAGCACAGATTACAGAAAGAGCTTCAATATTGGCATGAATTTGGGAATGCCTGTTTGCGTGAACCCAGGAGACGAAAATTACGTCTCGGCAAATGACTTTGTAATACAGTGAATAAATATGGGGCTGTATAATAATAATTATTTGATTCCCGGTAAGGGCACATTCTCTTTCTCACCGTGTCCAAACCGAACCTGAAGCACATCCAACCTCCTATTAAATGAGGGCTAAATGCCGAGGTCAGGAATTTTTTTTTCCTTGGCACTACAGCCCCAGTGGGCCTAGGCCTACCTCCATAAACTTCTCCGTTCACTTCGGTTTTTCTTGATCTCAGACATTCGGTAGGACTCCTTGGGCGGGTGAGCAAATTCGTCGCAAGGCCTCTACCTGTACACAAACACAGAAAAATGCACACACACAAACTAAACATCCATGCCCTGAGTGGGATTCGAACCCATGATCCCGGTTTCCAAGCGAGCGAAGACAGTGCATGCCTTAGACCACTCGGCTACCGTGACCGGCCGAGGCCAGGAATACGTAGGGTTATATCTCCACTCCTCCTACAATTCTATGCCGTGGTGTTTGAATTAAATTGAAGGAAATTTACTTCGCACCTGTGTGCATATGCAAAACATAAGCCATGATACCTAAGTTCGAATACTGTCAAAACGTTTAATGAAGTATCTCTAACGCGTAATTTTGTCTTTATTTGTTGGCGAGAGAATATCACTGCACGCCTGGATAAAGAGTTTTGTTTGCCACAAGAACGTCTCAACATTTATGACAAGAAAACAGCATTATTAGGTATGCTCGCCATGCAGAGCCTTCAGTTATGTTATCCTGCAAGGCTGAAGTTGGATTCTTGTCTTGTGTCTTGTCCGAAATATAAATCTGAGACTGCAGTAAGTACGGACTCTTTATAATGTAGGCCTGGGATAAAACGTTGTATAGTCCGTTGAAAGACAACCGACGTTTCGGAGGAAAATATCGCCTCCATCTTCAAGCTCGAAAAATAAGCCTAATAAGGAATCAGCGCGAAAGTAGGTGGCAAACAGAACAAAATCCTATAAAATCTGATAAAATATAAAATGGGATACCTGTTTTTGAAACTCCAATTGTATGTAACCATGGCAACTGTCATCATGAACTTGTGACTATAATTATTAAACTTTATATATGTGGGATACAGCCTACTTAAAAGTGTACTTCTATACTTAATTTGTTTTCGCATATATTATGTCATATTTCTGTATTTGTAATAAGCCGATAAGTGGAAATAATGTGACAAACGTTCCTATTATAATACGACTGTTTTTTAATTTTGCACAAAGAGGCATGTTATGAAAAAAAAAAACAAGAATTTCCCAGGGATATCAGTTTTCTTACCCACATATTTAGGAGCCGGGATAGCATAGTCTCTATACCTACTGGCTACAGGCTGGACGACCGAGGGCTCGGAGTTCGAGTGCCGGTAGGATCAAGAATTTTCTTTTTTTTTTTACGTCGTCCAGACCTACTCTGGGACCCACCCCTATTCCTATCCAATGGGTACGGGGAGCTTTTTCCTCGGGAGTAAAGCGGCAGAGGCGTGAAGCTGACCACTCACATCCAGCTATTGCCAAGATCAAGAAAATATGGATCTATACATCCACTCCCCCATACGCCTTCATGGCGTAGTTCTTAGTTAGTTAAGCATATATTTCATCCGTATTTTGACTTCGTAATTTTACGGTACTAACTCTGCAACATTTCAGCTGAAATTAGGCACACTTCCCTCTCCAACTGAGCGAACAGAATTCTTCACATACACGTACATCCTTAACAGTAAATAAGTTATCTCATGAAGGAACACGACAGCCAGAAATGTACCACTCCAGAATAATTAACGGCCAGTAACCAAAGGCTTTATCCGTATGGAATATTTGATTGAAACTGGCAACACTGCTAACAACTTTCTCCATCGTCCGCTTCAAATGCAGTCGATTTCGCAATCTGCACGACGAGCTGTACATGTAAGCAACAAAATGTCGCCTCAGAACACTATAACGGTTCTTGCAACATGTATATCCAGTGAAGCCAGCTGCACGACAGCTGTGAGTATACGACAAAACTTGTATGGAGCTATGGGTGGTACCGACTTAACACAAGTTGCCTTAGAAACCAATATATATATATATATATGATAAATTTGTCTCTTAACTAATTAAGCACTACACCATGAAGGCATATGGGGAAGTCGATGTATTCTTGACCTCGGCACTAGTTGGAGGTGAGTGGTCAGCTTCACGCCCCGGCCGTTCTATCACCGGTGAAAAAGCCCCCGATACCAATTGAATAAGAGGCTGTGTGGATCCCATAGGCCGTCTGGACGACGTGGAGAAGGGGGAAAACGTTGGTTCTATCGAGAACTGAACTCCGACCCCTCAGTTGTACTGTCCGTAGCCAGCGTTATTCCGGCTCTCAAAACCAGTACATGAGTGTATGAAAATTTGAAGGATGGTGTGCTCTGTTGGGGTCCTGACGAAATATCGAAGTACAAACAAAATTAATGTCTCGGTAAATGTTTCAAGTCTTTTATTAGTAATTGTTCTTAATCAGATTCTGAATACCGCTGGAGTAGGTACGTCATACAGTACGCAGAATGAGGGGAAGTATTTCACTGGAAAAACAAATAGTGGTTTCTTACGTTTTAATGTCCAGACAGACCAGGTCATGTCACCTGACTGATCGAGTTAACCCAGTGGGTAAAATGTCCGCACTGGGAGCTCCCGAATCAAGTTTCATCAAGTATTCTCAAAGAGGACATTCTCCACGACAATCTCATGGCCAACGCCCACAAATTCGAGAATCAGTATAGCCAACAAACCCACAACAAACTGTTCCCTTTCCCTTGTCCTTTCTTTCGTCGTTATATTTCTCTTCTCCTGTTTCTTGGTTTTATCGCATGCTCAGCATTCTGCAGTAGGTCTAGGGCTCTAATCTCACCCCGGATACCGATTATCTTACCTGCATTTTCGCGGTTTTCCTCAGTCCCTGCATGCAAATTCCAGGATCGCACCTCAGCATAACCGCCTCCTTCCGCATCCTTTCCAGTTCATTATACAGTATTTTTTCTCTCGTTCGCCGCTACGTGTTTAATAAATCTTCGTTTTCTACTAGTTATTTTCTTTGTAGAATTTCCTTTTTGTCTGTATTAATCTATTCAATTTTAACTCTTTCGTTCTGTCATATTATTTTAATTTATTCTTTTTCCATTTCTCTTTCTTCCCAGTTGTTAATGTCTTCTTTGTAGATCATGTCGATGCATGAAATTCGTGCTGCGTCATTCCTCGGCGTGCAAGTGTTCTTACGTCACTACGTGAGTCAGAGCCACGCGATGACGAGACGTTAGCCCACTATGTCCACGTTTCAGAAGCTGGCAATAATCTCCAACACACTACGTCCTCATAGTAGCAACCGTGAAAACTGTTATACGTATTTCAAGCTAAAAATGAAGGAAATATATATTAAACTTGTACGATATAGGAGACCGCCTCTGTAGTCTAGTGGTCAGAGTTCCTGGTTGCAGACCCAGAAGTCCCGGGTTCGATTTCCGGCGCTACCAGATTTTCTGAGAAGTAGTGGGTCCGGAACGGGGTCCACTCAGCCACGTGAGCATAACTGAGGAGCTACTTGTATGGAAAAGTAGCGGCTCCGGTCTAGAAAACCGAAATTAACGGCCGTGGGGATTCGTCGCGCTGACCACGCGACATCCTCTATCCGCTAAAGTTGGCACTAACTTCGCCGACAAGCGGCGGTCGCTCGATCGGTATAGTTCGCTTGAGGACTAAGACCACGGACTTAAAGAGTACGATATAGGAATTGAGGTTCTCACATGGGTGGTTATGAAGAGTTCTGTCTACTGGGATATATAGCCAGGAAGATGACTGCCACATGTTTTCACGCTGGTTTCTTGCTTGAACTATTCTTCCACCCTGAATATGAAGGCGAAATGTTCATCCCAAATGTCGGTTGACTTTCAACGGACTACACAGCGTTATGTCACATATGATATAATTTTTCATAAAATTACAAATATTTCATCGATTTTATTCATTACCTTCTAACAGAAATATCTGTCGTGTTTCACCGAGACGTTTCATATGATGAATAATTCTATACAAACATATAATACACCGCCTCGTTCCTTGAGGGCGCTAGTGTTTGTTTGCATCAATACTTGGACTTGAAGGCGAGGAGAAGACAGGTCTGACCATGCTTACTGGTATATCATTAGGTCACATGTCACCATTACAAAGCCTCTTGAAGCCGCCAGATCCATTGTTTCATCAGATGAGGCTCAACTGAATAAGTGTTAATATATTTTCGCTAATAAGACCGGAGATTTCAATGAACGAATACGACACGAACTTAAATTACCAGTTAAAACAGTGACGACACTCCAATTTCATCAAAGTATTAAAAAAAGACTTATTTAATCTTATAGCTTTATTGGATTTTCTAAACACCGCAACTTCATATTGAACATTTCGACTTTTGCATCGTGATATTACCAAAGAAACACTTCTGTTTTCATAATTGAAATTGAATCCGGAGAAGTACGGCCTTGTGGGTTCTAATTCCATAGAGTTCAGAGAGATCTTGAAATTCTGGAGGAATATATCCCTTCCATCTTCAGGTTCCAGAAGTAATTCAAGCAAGAACGCGGAATTACAATATAGAAAACCCTGCTATTCATAGTAGTTGTCATGAAAACCTCAAAGCCGACATAAACTTGATTCTAATTACAACATTTATTAACAAAATACATATGATTTTCGACCATACTCTGTAGGCGATCTAAGCGTCAATCCATCTCTTAGAGCCTAATCTCCTCACGACATGATACATGCGTTTCGATAATCATGGCACTCATACAGATCATACAAAATTATGTCTACTTATATTTACATTGTAGAATTCTGAAGGAATTTTCAATACTGGCATTTATGACAACTTAATATCGTATGTAGTAGACTGCTGTTGCTCAAAGTAGGCCATGCCAGACAAAATATTAAAAAGCATGTATTCGATGGCAAAGACAAGTATAACACCTTCAGAAACCATTGTGTAACAATAAACAAGTATCAGTGTAACACGCAAGTCTACATATGATTTGTGTGAAGATGAACAGCTGTTATTATGAATGAAAGTGATATCATCTCATCATCAGTAATCTGTCAGACGACAGGTCAACAGTCTCTCCCAAAACAGTTCCTCCACTTATGCGATTTAGAGCTTTCCCAAGATTAATTTTGATTTACTCCTAAATCATGTTGATGGCACCAAAAAGAATGGCGGATGTCACTATGAACTTTCTTTTATTTCCACCTGGTTCGCTTCAGTTCTCTTCTATTGTTGCACGCATTCATTTCCGAGGGCACCTGCTTACCGAGTCCTTGTCTGACTATGAACGTCTCCTCTGGCTACGCTATTTCGGCTTTCAGACGTGATGTCACAATATAAACCACAAAAGAACACTGTAACCTTTACTTCCAGTATATAAAATTGAAAATATTCATATAGAGCTAACTATTTTTTATTGCTAGTGGGCTGGGACTAAGTCCCTTGTACGGCAGCCACTTCTGGACTGTTGTACCAGCCCAAGATGAAGGGTGAGGGTGATTGTGAAGCAATTGGTGAAATGAAGATTGGCAGGGGAAACCGAAGTACTCGGGGAAAACCTGCCCCAGCGCCACTTTGTCCACCACAGATCTCCCACATGATGTGACCTGAGCTCGAACCCGGCCTGCCGCAGTGGGAAGCCAGCGACTAACCGCTTGAGCTATGGCGCGGCCCTATAAAGCTAACTAAGATCAGAAACTCGAACATGAAACACTGAAACTAATATAAGATTTGTGGGAAATGACAAAAGCAATAAGACAAAAAAGAAACACCCAAAAAATGCACAAGAAAGAATATTTGTACAAAATTCATATGGGCTAATGTTTGTAAAATATCTGAAAGCAGATCCCATAGTGCTAACGTCCTGCGAAGGAGACACGAAACTACAGTATGAAATGGTATTGCAGGGATAAATACAGCCTTGCCCCTGAAGCCCACTCTTGATTCATGTGCAGCACACGATGACGGCTCGAATATATCACCGTAAAAATCGAACTGTTTCAAGATTTATGAATACATACCACATGATCTTCCATAACTTCGTGATTTTTTCTTAGGTAAGCAATTATTTCATAACTATACGTCGTAACGTTGTTCACAAATTCTTTCAATGCATAAAGAGCCCTGAATATATCTGAGAAGACTGTAACTCTCAACCTAAATACGACTTCAGCTAGAGTAACAAAAAAAAAACCGTGGTTTTCGTCCGAAAGCGAACTATACCGACCGAGCGACCGCCGCTTGACAGCGAAGTTAGTGCCAACTTTTGCGGATAGAGGGTGTCGCGTGGTCAGCGCAACGAATCCCCATGGCCGTTAACTTCGGGTTTCTAAATCGAAGCTGCTATTTCCTTCAAATGGCTCCTCAATTATCATCACAAGACTGAGTGGACCCCTTTCTGCTACCGAAATTGTGTTAGGAACAACTCGGGAATTTCGTGAAGGTCCCCAGCAGTTCGCAGATTCAATTATTATCCACAGCCCGAAAACAAATCTATAAGTCAAATTATTTGCGGATAAAAAGAGTTCTAACGATGGTATATAACACTCGGGATTACTGGGTTCCTGGGCTTCGTCTGCCGTCCGGCATTTTAAACAACACAAGATTTCAGAAACTGGATTTGTTTCCATCCTCAAGTGAGGGGGTGGGAGACACTCTGTTGAGTCCGTTAGAAAGAGCTACCTGACACCAGATTCTCAGAGTATAATTCTTGAACCAGATTAGAAACAGTGAATAATGGATATATTAGTCAATGGAAAATACAACTGCGTGTCAAGTAAATACGGCGGTCACATATCAAAATATATCGAATCCGCATTTGAGTTAATTAATATACTCTGTTCACCCTATCGAAAAAGTCGCAACTATTTCTTCTGTATCTTGATGGGATCGACAAGCTATTTTGTATCATCCTCTCCCATCTGCACCATGAATTGCGTCTGATAAATGTAATGAGTTCAGTATAGGCTTTGTATTAAACCCATATGCGTAGCGGGGGATTATCAGCACTACTACCAAAAACTAAATTCTTCCCATAAAAAGGTAAAATTGTCCCTGTAACAGGCCGTGAAGGCCCATGGGGTTGTGAGACATCGAGGTTCCTAAATTTTCTCTAGAAAATCGGCTTACAGATTGCGGTAAGATTGTCAGCCTTACTCGCCGGCCGCCCTTTACCCCCCAGGAAGTTTCCTGGTACTCATTCCTGTTAGAGGCTGAGTCGACCTCAAAGCCATAGTGCTCCTGGAAGGATTAGGTCAATTGAAAAAGTCCACCGCGTCGGGACTAGAACCCGCGGCTTCTAGCATAGTGACTCAACAAACCATGCTACAGCATGCCCCAAATTCATCCCATAGCTTTTAATATCTAACCACAAACAAACTAAGTCTGTTTAATAGTTTCAGTAATCACTTATAAAGTTATCCCTGTGTTTAACTAATTAAAAATTACGCCATGAAGAAGTATGGGAGATTGGATGTACAGAGACACGTTCTTTTTTTATCTCGGAACTAATGGGAGGTGAGTGGTCAGCTTAACCCCCGGGGAAAGAGCCCCCGATACCCATTTGATACAAGGCTAGGTAGGTCCCAGAAACGGTATGAACGATGTACAAAGGAAAAAATTCTCGACCCTACAGGGACTCGAACTGCATCCCCTCGGTAGTCCAGTCCGTAACCAGTCGCTATACCGACTGAGCTATTCCGGCTCCTCGGTAATGATTCATACTGACGAAATTGATCTTCACATTATAGTAGTTTCATTTTACACAAATCAAACATTTAAGCTAAGAGGAGACATGAAGTGCGGGGTTTCATCATTACAGCTGCCTCACTATATACAAGCTCACTTACTTATAGGCCTTCAGCCCGCAACAAGACCTCACGCGCAGGCGTAAAGGTTAATTGAGTAAACCAGTCAACAGTCATTTGATTATTGCACCGCTCCACAATTTACCCCGAGTCAGGTTAGCTCATTCATATTCGGTGTAGGAAGAGGGGTTTTTTTTGCCACCGCTGGTTCCAGACTGGCTCAGGGGTCACTTCAGCTACCTACTTTAGCGAGAAGCGGATACACACCACCGTCTACTTCAGTGGTTAAGAATAGCTGAACATTTTACCACCATTCCTATAGATTTTCTTGTCGAAGTGCTAAGGTACAGAGAAAACTTACCTTACAATAAAGATGTTATTTTAAATTAGAGCATTTTCATTTATACGATTTTTTAAAACTATTTTCAATTATTTCTTGTCTATTACTATTTTACAATGGGTTCGATTTCCGGGCAGAGAATTGTCGTTATTGCTGCTTTTCTTACTAACCGTACAGCACAAGGTAAGACGCCTCAGTGTGAACCTGGTGCAGAACCTTGAAACGTACAATTCTAAGGTCGTTGGCTTGCATGCATCTCCAAGAAAGGTGCAGGTAGAGGTAGAAACGTGGCAGCCGCCATTTTCATTTGAATACGCCTAACTATATAAGTAAACAGACTATGTAACTCATCTAACTCATACAGCTCAATTCCTACCCAGTAAGTAAAACGAAGAATGTATTACATTACCAAAACTGCATATCCCTAATATCCCTACAGCAATGAGTAAGCGTCGAAAGAGCACAGTCAGTAGAGTAATCAGGAGATGGGCTGAACGACCGAGTTTCAATTCCCTGCGGGAGCAATATCTTTTCTCTTTGCCATCACGTCCAGATGGGCTCTATCCATCTGCTGAATTACGGATTCGATGAAAATACTCTGAAATATTATCTCGAAAAATTACCGTGCCATAACTAAGGCTATTAGTCGCCGGCTTCTACCTTGGCGGCGTGGGTTCAACCCACATCACTTTAAGTGGGATTTATGGGCATGAAGCTGATTATTCACCTCCAACTAGTGCCAAGGTCAAGAAAACGTGGGTCTATACATTCACTCCCTCATAAGCCTTCATGGCGTAATGCTTAAATAGCTAAGTACATGGACAACTTTACCTTTTTATGATGAACAAAGTGGCACTGGGGCAGGTTTTCTCTGAATATTTCGGTTTACCTTGCCAATTTTCGTTACACTAAATACTCCATTTCTCTCATCTGTTATCCGGGGGTAACACAATGGGTTATGGCATGAGTACCAAGGGGTCCATCCTAGCACCACCCTAAGAACAACGTTACTTTTCCTAATTGTTTTTGGGATTAATGAATTTCTAGACTTTGCCCACACAGTGTCTCGGAAATGGGATATTTCCGTCCTCAGGTGAAAGAGTGGGAAAGCACATAAACCGCTGGGTCCATCAAGTGGAAGTAATCTCATTCTGTGGGCAGGCAAAGTCAGGGCAGCCAACCTATAAAAGGGCTTGGGTTCTTGGGAAGATAACAGGCCAAGTTACAAAAGATGCGGAAATTAATATGGAATTTTATCAAAAACGTTCCTACTACGTCCCATTAATAAAACCTGATGCCAGGCACATATATAGATGTAGATTTATTGATTATGTTATCTATGGATTGACATTGTATCTAACAGATCCAGCTGACTAGGGGATTCCTAACATCTACGAGTATCGTGAGGACGGAAAGCGGCCTCCGTAATCTAGGGGTAACGTTCCCACCTCATGACTCAAGGTATGCGGAAAAATTCAGGGAACAAGTCCTCCGGGAGGGACTTTAAGCTGTGGGTTCCGTGTCGTAGATTTACGGCACGTAAAAGATCCTCATGTCTCTAGGAGACCTCTGAGCAAAATTAGGCAACAATTTCCCGCCCAAGTAGTTTCCAATGCCTCTGGTAGATGGGGGAAATATCAGGTACCGACTGCCGACCTCGTTGGCTGAACGGGGCTGATAGCACGCACCAGTACCGGTAGGGTATGGCGACAGTAGAAATTAAAGGGGGACGCACAGTGGACCAATAACTGGTCTAAGTGCATGGGAAAACCCACCCCCTCTAATAGTAACAATAAAATAAATAAAAATCCTGAGGACGGAAACAAATCCAGTTTCCGAAACGTCTTTCGGAATATTAAACGGACAAATGTTGAAACTGAGTACTCCCGAATTTAATACACAGTCGTCGTAGTCCTTCAGAACTGACTTATTTCTTTCTGTTCAAGCATTTGATCCGTGCCTGACTATCGGCACAATCAAATACGTGTATGTTTAACTATAAGAAAGAAAACATTCCCACCACAAATGACAAAACATTAGACTCGACCTTCGACAAAATACGTGGGAAGTACTTTAATGTACCATTAGAAGGAATAAAGAATCACTTGATAAAGTGTGTAAAGTCCTGTAAAAGCAAAGCTTGGACTCTTGCCAGCATTAATTTCTTTCAAGGCGTATTCAGAATATTCAGTTTTTACCTCATAAAACACATTACGTCTCTACTATAATTACCAACTTGTTCGTGCCTTTATGAAAATAATGGTTATTTCTTATGAGAAACATATGAAATACATATGAGTAAATGGGCTATATTGTGGATGCAGAGAATTTCAGAGTTAAAGTAGGTGGTATATTTAGTTAACGCTGCGCTCCAAAAGTTTAAACAATATGAAAATCCTAATCTGTATTTATAATAAATAAATAGGGCTTGAATTGTGCAATATTTTTAATCCAGTCGTAATTACTTTCATTACGGTTACCAGCAGGAAACGGAAAAAGGAAAAGGTTCTGTGGGGGTCCTCGAATTCTGTTATAATCAGGCTTTACTGAGGATACCTTAATCAAGTGAATGTTAAGAGTTTAAAAATAAGAAACCTCAGGTCTTGTTACAGAACCCCGGTTACTCTAACTTACTGAGGAATTTCAGAGACGGAGGCGATTAAAACCGGAGTTGAAATTCATCACGCATGCGCAGTAAATATGAAACGTGAGGCTATGACAGATTACGTCTGGACCAGAACAATGTGTAGCCGGACCAGCAGGCTAGGAGAAGTTCACTGTTATGAAGGGAGTCAGGAATTTGATGCATTTTATTTTAAACCTACCCGAAAAAAATAAGAAATATCCTCCCTTACGAATATATCATTACTCAACATGCAGGATAATTATTAATTTCAAGAGAAGAACAATGAATTCAAGGATCCAATTTATTAATAATTTATTTCAGTACGCAGTCAATAGTTGAGATCATACGGAGTGGAAAATGGGATAACTAACAAATAATGAATAGAAGAGTATGTGTAAGAGAGCGGTCGTGCCCTAATCTAAGTTACTCTTCCGTTATCTACGTGGTGGAACTGAGGAAAATCACGAAAAACGTTAGTCAAAAAACCCGGCGTCCCGAACGACATTCTAGCCTGGAATTTCCAGAATACAAGCCAAAAGCATGACCGCTTTAGAGAACAGTCCGTTAGAGTCAACGGAAAATTAGAACACTAACGGAGGAATCGTATTTGTGATACGCAATTCCAATATTCCGTGCATTAGAAATATGAAAAGAACTCAGAATTACATTATTAACATGAAAACGTAAAATTTAGGACTCTCTTATAATAAATGAGGCACTAATTTATATATATTTAGGCAGCGGCATTGTTGTTCATCCAGATCAACTTATAAGCACTGCCTAGCTTCTTAAGGAAATGCCTTGAGAGATCAGTCTGCAATTAATCTTTGATACTGCATCAGGAAATCAATTCTATGTCAAAAAATAATGTCGACCATGTCAGTGAATAAGTTCCAAATAACCTTAACCGCAAGGTTAAAATTTAGCTATATATCGACTACGAAGATGAAGAAACACATTTTCCAGGGAAGTTTTAAGTTTAATCTAGTAACAACGTATTCCGTTTTATTATCTAAATGACAATTGGCATTAAGTATACGCGTACACCACTAATTGATCGTATAGTTTTGTTGGTTAGCATGCCTAAAATTATCGGAAGGGCCATATGGATATAGTCTATTAAAATAAAACAGCGTATGGCCTTAACAGAGATAGGACGGTCATTAGTCATGAGATAGACGTCAGCCAGCGAGGACAGGAGCCGTGGAACACGGAAGCCGATATGAAACTGCGACTGGTGAAGATATATCAGACTGATTAGTTACTATAGGATTCTGACGATGGTGTATAACACACTGATATATTGGGTTTCTGGACTTTATCCATCGTCCTGGTTTTTTAAGATAACAAATAAAAACACGACGTTTCGGAAACTGGATCTGTTTCNCATATCAGACTGTTTAGTGCGGATGTACTGAACTGTAAGAATGTGTTAACTGACGGAAGCGCTATAGTTACTTGTAGTTACGGGTTTCAAGAGGTCAATAAATCCGACTACCAATAAAAACCCCGTCCATAATCATCTAACACGTGACAGTATGTATGAAATGTAAATTTGGGTTAGCCCGTTGGTTTCAGATGGGAGATTTCAAACACAGTTTTCCTGAGTTAAATATACTCCAGTCCCTGTTTTGAAAAGAAATCATATTCCAAATTATTATAAAATAATTAAAAATTTGTGACACATAATTGCTAAATTCTCAAATCGATAGCAAAATATTATCCACATTCACTGAAGAGAAACAGTACATTAAAACAGGAACCTTGCTCGCCCATTTGGGATCTCCCGAGCACCCAGCTACTTGAATGACTACATGTTGTTCTACTGGACTGCACTACTCCACTATTGCTACCCCATCTAGAGAAAAAACGTACAATATTTTAAAGACTATCCTTTTCTGGATGTGATGATATCTATCTTGATAAACAGGTAGTCTATTTGCACTTGCTCACGCTGGTTCTTCGCTTGCGGATTTTCTTTTTTTTCTACCCTGAAGATGGAGGCAATATGTTTCTCCGAAACGTCGGTTAACACAATATATACACGGCGCCACATCCCAGAAGACTGCTTTCTTCTCAGGTACTAATATTTTGAACAAACATATTCAGTGTTCGTATTATATCAACCTGGAAGCAGCAGTATAGAACTATTAGGCTTATTTTGGACTCCATCCATCGTCTGGTATAAGGCCGCGCCATAGTTCAAGCGGTTAGTCGCTGGCATCCATCCGCGGCGGCCCGGGTTCGATCCCGGGTCTGGTCAAGTGGAATTTGTGGTGGACAAAGTGACGCTGGGGTAGGTTTTCTCAGAGTACTTCGGTTTCCCCTGCCAATCTTCATTCCACCAAATTCTCCAACATCATGATCACCCGAGGCAGGCTATAATAAGCCAATCAGTGGCCGCCGTGTCGAGTGGACCCAGTTGGACTAAACAAATTAAAAAATGTAATCCTCTGCTATATGAATGAATGAATGAATGAATGTATAAGGGGTGGGCCTTTTCGGCCCTTGCACCGCGACCTTCAATGATTTATTGTGCTTCCAATTTTCTGGTATATAGAAGACAAAAAACCACGTTTCGCAGACTGGATCTGTCTCGGTCCTCAGATGGATATAGCAGGATAAACCTAGTCTCAATCACTGGACAATCGTCCAGTGATTGAGACTAGCTCTTTCTAACGGGCCCAACCGAGTAGGTTTATCCTGCCCCATCCACCTGTGGACGGAGACAGATCCAGTCTCCGAAACGTTGTGATTTTTTCTCTTCTATATACCAGACGATGGATAGAGTCCAAAATAAGCCTAATAGTTCTGTACAGCATACACCATCGTTAGAATCCTTTCAAGTCTATTTGGAAGCAGCAGGTTCCAAAACGTTGAAACCTAGCTACCAAAGTATAGGGCGTCATGTTACAGCCATCCATGACACATAACTATTCATATTTTTCTTCCTTACACTATTACAGCAAATATTATTTTTTGTTATACTGTGGATTGGCAGGATTCATCTTGAATGTATGAATGTACGAGCATAAGAGGTGGGCCTTCTTGGCCCTTGCACCGCGGTCTACAGTGGTCTATTGTGCTTATAGGATTTATCTTTCTTAGGCTATATTTTGACATATACAGCATCACTCCCCCCCCCAAATACACACACAATTTCATATCCATTTTTTCTTTTTTAATTACTTAAGACCAGCTCGCTAAACATTAGAGCCCCGCAGCTCTGCCAGCGCTACTTCAGCGCAAAGGTTCAGTAGAGCACAGGGTGCTACAAAAGATATAAAGGAACAGCGATTTGAATGTTCTGGGTTTTAATTTTATTTCAGTATTCATCCTACATGTTTCGAATTTATTTCATAACGTGCACATTTTGTTATACATATTGTGGGATATGTTAACACAATGGCTGAAGCTTCAGGTACGAACAGAAAACGTAGCTAGTCATCAGAAAGCAAGGAGCGTAAAACTATGTTAAGCTCGTTTCTGTACATATAAACAAAAATTCCTGAATACAGCATGAGGTAGGTTTCAAGTGAAACCGCTACAGCAACGGATATCTCATGTATGGCTGTGTTTAAAATTCGAAAGGAAGCACAGGAATATCCATTGATGATTTCAAGCACGAAGAAGAAAAGGGAGGGGCATGAATAACTTGAAGACATCTGAAATTCAATGTTTTCTATTAGGAGTGGCAAAATGTACAAAGTTCATGAATGTAACTGTGCTCTGTATTGGCAGACATACACACTGATCCCGAGCCTCCCATGTTATACTGAAGGAGATGCGTTGTTTGTGAAAAAGGGCGAAGTAGAGCTTTACTAAAAGAAAACGAGAAGTTAGTGGAAGAAGTAATCTCCTGCTTTCATTTCACTATAAACTGAGTATTTAACACAAGTAAAAAACAACTTGAGTGTATATGCGTAATAAAGTAAGAAAACCAACGCAATTTGAGTGGCTTCAGTGCTGGTTCTACTGACGAGAGTGATCTATGAAGTATACTGTTGAGATTGCCTCAGACGGTAGGATGTACCTATCAAGCATCATGAAGATTGTTTTTATATATTTAAGTAATATTAAGGTTGTCCCGGCATAAATTTGAGAGGCTGCAATGTCGAGACAACTAATGGGAAAAACTTGTGAAGTACGCCCTGAGATGGCTTCATGTGGTGTGTGTGTGTGTATGTATGCACCAAGTTTCATGAAGACTGGTACAGGTGTTCCAGCAATATCAAGGCTTTTACTCCATAATTTGAGAGACTATAATTTTGGTATTAATGGTGGGAAAACGCTTACACAGTTCTACATAAAGATACGTTGTTTTAATATTATTAAAACAAGAAAACAAAATCCGTGGTTTTAGTCCGTAAGCGAACTATACCGACCGAACAACCGCCGCTTGTCGGCGAAGTTAGTGCCAACTTTAGCGGATAGAGGATGTCGCGTGGTCAGCGCAACGAATCTCCACGGCCATTAATTTCGGTTTTGTAGACCGGAGCCGCTATTTCCTTGAAATAGCTCCTCAATTATCCTCACGAGGCTTAGTGGACCCCGTTCCAGACCCACCATTTCTTAGAAAATCTGGTAGTTCCGGGAATCGAACCCAGGGCGTCTGGATGTGCAGATATGAGCTCTGACCACTAGACCACAGAGGCACTGTCACAAAATATATAACGTGTGCAATCAAATTATGCAGTGTTCACGTCTGTTCAGGGTCCAACACAAAGCAGGTGAAAGAACGGGAATAGGCACTGTTATGGGACTGAAACTGGGCAGTATAGTGAGTGAGTGAAAGGGGGGAGGACTAAAAAGCACGTGACTTGATTTCAAACTACGGAACTCGAGCTGATGGCGACTAAATTCATAAAAGTTACGCTAGAGGATTTTTCAAGGTCCAGTCAAGTAAAATGCGATTCCCTTTAGGAAAAAATTCATCATACCTCTTCCTACAGCGCATTAAATATTTATGGTTTGTATGTAGATGAACCACTTCATGATACAAAGGGATGCCGGATGGAGATTTCAAAAGCATTCGCATTATTGAAATGGAGATATACCAGGAACATTACGGGGCAGGCTGTAGCGTAGTTGGTTCAGGCACTATATTACAAGCCGGAAGATCACGGGTTCGATTTGCGATGAGGACAATGGATTTGTCATTTGTCGTAATCCTTGCAGTTGCACCACGGTCCTGGAGATCGAATAAGCCTCTAACAGAAATGAGTACCAGAAATCTTCCTGGGGGTAAAGGGTGACCGGCGCGTAAGGCTGACAACCTCACTGCCATATCTGAGCCGATTGTACAGGAAATGTGGGAGCCTCGAAGTCTCGCAATCCTATGGGCCTTCACGGTCTGTCACAGCGATAAATTTACCTTTCTTTTTACCTTAGCAGGAACATTCACAGGCCGTGTAATGAACCACATGTCATACGACTCACACAGTGATAATTCATTGTTAAATTAACAGCGGACTGCACAAACAACTGTCGACATTAATTATGGAGATTAACATAGTGACTACCGAAGTGTCAGACCAAACATTCACACTCAAACCACCATCTCTTTAACAACTCTGCAGACTACAGCGCTGGAAAAAGAGAGAGAGAGAAAAACTCGTTATGACTCACGACATAATGCAGCCAATGGCAAGAATAATAAAGGTAAAGTTGTCCCTACGTCATGAACACATATGGGGGGAGTGGATGTATAGTTCCACATTTTCTGCAACTTTGCACTGGTTGGATGTGAGTGGTCAACTTCACGCCCCAGGGAAAGAGCACCCGAAACCCACTGGATATAAGGATGGGTAGGCCCCAGAGCCGGTCTGGATGATGTGGAGAAGACAAAATTCTCAATTTCACCGGGACTCGAACTCCGACCCATTTGTCGTCCAGCCCGTAGCCAGTCGCTATGCCGACTGCACTATCAGTGAAACTAATACAATAAATAAGCGATAAAGAACAAGACGGATGCTACACTGACTTTAATTTTACTTTCTGCTCTCCAGATGTCTTCAGGAAAGCGCACGACAATCATTAGGAAGTTTAGAATTTGCCTAAACCAAATATGAGTACATGTTGAATACAAGAGTATATTAAGTGTATAATAACTTCATTTAAGGTTCAGGACTCCTTATTTCAGAGCGCGCCAAATTACAGGACACGTAGGCAGACATCCGCCTCTGATCCTCAAACCCATCTCCATAAAAGTAATCTTAATGACATTCTCTAATCACTTTCCGGTCTTCAAAAAAAGTAATAGGTATAGCTATCCTGTAACAGGCCATGGAGGCCCATAGGGTTGTGAGACGTCGAGGCTCCCACATTTTCTCTAGACAATCGGCTAACAGATGGCGGTGAGGTTGTTAACCTTACGCGCCGGCAGCCCCTTAACCCTAGAAAGATTCCTGGTATACATTTCTGTTAAAGTCTGAGTCGACCCCAAGGCTGGCTGCAAGGAGTAGGTCAATTGAAAAATCCAATGACCTCATGAGGATTCGAACCCGCGATCTTCCGGCTTCTAGCATAGTGCCTCAACCAACTACCGTTTCCAAATAGATTTCCTCACGAAAATTCTATACTCAGTCGTTATCTTCCATCATTTTATCCACACGCCATGTACCACCGACTATACGTACTTCGAAAATGTGTCGAAACTGAGCCTACTACAAAATTATATTCCTGCTGAAATTAAAAGTATTGCAAAATCAACGATTGACAAAACATATCTGAACTATTTCAAAACAGTAAAGAAAGCACATACCTGCTGTTGGTTTTGATATGGAGGCTGAGGGGCTGTGAGGCGGACGTGACGTCACGACGGAGACGCTTGTGTTGCGCCATAAGAGCGTCACGGTCGTACACTGCAGGTTCGAAATGTCTGATGAACTCGTTCAACACCAACCCTGCAGAAAAGAAAATAACAGCATAATTACATGCAAGTGCGTGTCTAGAATTAAGAATATCGTTGAATTTTTGTAAATGCAATGCAATCCAAAATGTAGAATACAGAACTGCAGCCGATCAGAGTGGCCGCGCCGTCTATGGCATGAACTGTCTTCCCTTCCTCGAACGCTGGGATCGTGGGATCGAATCCTACTCGAAGCATGGATGTCTGTGTGTGCGTTTGTTCTGTGTATCGGCCTTGCAACGGGCTGATACACGGCCAAGGGGTCATAATGACCGTGTATAAGACTAAGAACCTTAAAAATGGCTCTATCCAACAAAGGCTTGTAGAGCCATGGATGGATGGATGGATGAAATACACAACTAGAATTGTATTACTGAGAGATTCTGAAATGTATACAGAAGATTTATGTTATCACTTTATGATTTATTTAACAACGCTCTAATAACCCAGATTATGTAGCATCAAAAATAGGATCATTAGTCAGTAATGAATTGAACAGGATGTGGAATAACGTGATCATGGCCTAATTAACGTAATTCTCGTCATTTACGTGAAAAAACTGTTGAAAAACCACAATGAAACGTCAATCAGGATTAATTTTATTGTTTGCTTCCGTTTGCGTGAATACAACTAATAATAAAAATGCAGCTGTGAACGTAACAATTTTATTAATTTGAGTTACACTACATGTTTCAACCCTTAAAAGGCCATCTTCAGGTGTTCCCAGTTACATGTCATTAATTACTGAACTGCAAAGTGAGATCACTATATTCCTACTTATATACAAAGGTCATGACAACTATACAATATAAGAACAAAACATCAATCAGGGATGCAGTCATTAAGAAAGAAGAAAACAAGATTATTTGGTTCTCAAGATGATTGAGCATGGTAATAACAGCATATTGAGGTGTCACAACAAATAATGGAAGAATTCGAGAAGGCTAAGCTTTGTCTGCTGCAGCTTAAGACACGAAGACGATTGTAGCTCACGATAGTTTTAAACCTAATTTAAATAAATTTTAACGTAATTAGGGGAAACTGTTAATTTTAATATTTAGACTCATTTTAGTCAATATCCACTAAATAGTTTATAAGTATACATGAGTGTAGCCAATTTATGACCTGGGTATGTAATTAGGAATATAGGGATCTCGCGTTGCAATTCAGCAAGTAATAATATGTAACTGGAAACAGTTGAAAATTACCCTTTAAGGGTCGAAACATGTAGTGTAACTCAAATTAATAAAATTGTTGCGATGACGGCAGTATTTGTACTATAAGTCAGGATTCCCTGCTTCCGGAAAGAGATTTGATTCTGGGACCTGCGGTCCGTGCCGAAATATTATAAACAAGACGGGTTTGAAGTTCGTCAGAGATATAAGGAAGGCTCAGAGTGTGTTGTAGGGGAGACTGTGAAGAAAACTCTTGGTCGGTGAAGTTGAAGAATCCCCACTGTTAGAAGCCGTTACCAGGGAACGACTGGTGAAGACACAGCAGACTGAAAATACTTAGCGTGTGCAGCAGTAATTTTTAAAGTGCAGAAATTAGTGACGGCGGCATAATTAAATGTAGTCACGGGCCGTGTGTTCAAGTGGTCAATAAATCCAATTTCCAATTCAAAATCCCGTCGATAGTCACTCATACAAGTGACAATACAATAGTTAACTGTAAATGTTGTTAAGTGGACAGCATCTACAGTTACTGCTGTATTGTCACTTGTGAGATTACATAAGAGAATCATATCAGCAGTTAGGAGGGTAGAGTTCATTAGTGATAGGATGTCATACATAACAGGCCGCTGGTGTGATATCACCGTTTTGAATGTTCGTGCCCCAACAGAAGAAAAAAATTGATGATATAAAGGACAGGTTCTACGAAGAACTAGAATATGTATTTGATACATTCCCGAAGTATTATATGTAAATTCTGTTAGGAGATTTCAATGCCAAAGTAGGTACGGAAGATAGTTTAAAACCAACGATTGGGAATGAGACTTTGCAGAAATTAGTAATGTTAATGGAGTTAAAGTAGTAAACTTTGGCATATCAAAAAATCTTATTGTCGAAAGTACGATGTTCCCACATCGTAACATTAATAAATGTACTTGGACATCTCCTGAAGGAAAGACACACAATCAAATTGACTATATTTTGAGAGATAGGAGACGGAATTTAAGTATACTTGATGTACGATTATTCAGGGTAGCAGATTGTCATACTGACCACTGCCTGGTGGTGGCAAATGTTAGGGAAAAACTGGCTGTGAGTAAACAAACAACGCAGAGAGTTCATATTGAGAGGTTTAATGTCAAGAAATTAAACGCGGTAGAGGGTAAGGAGCAGTATCGTGTTGAAATCTTTGGTAAACTTAGACACTGGGGTTGATGTTAATAAAGCTTGTGAAACTATTAGAGAGAATATCAAAATTTCTGTCAAAGAGAGTCTAAGTTCGACGAAGGATGCTCAAAATTACTAGACCAAAGAAAACAAGACAAATTGCAATGGTTACAAGATCCAAGCGAAATAAATGAGGTTAAGCTGAACAATATAAAACGTGAAAGCAGCAGGCATTTTAGGAATAAAAAGAGGAAATATCTGAAGGACAAAATTGATGAGCTTGCACCGAACAGCAAGAGTAAGTCAGAGACCTGTATAGGGGAAAAAATTACTTTAAGAGGGGTTACCAACATAGAAGTAACTTAGTGAAGGTCGAGAATGGTGATCTGCTTGCAGATT
Organism: Cryptotermes secundus; assembly: GCF_002891405.2. Taxonomy (NCBI): domain Eukaryota; kingdom Metazoa; phylum Arthropoda; class Insecta; order Blattodea; family Kalotermitidae; genus Cryptotermes; species Cryptotermes secundus. The sequence continues at coordinate 726,955 of NW_019731600.1, forward strand.
CGCACAATATTTTGAATAGGTGGAAGAACTGCTTCTCTCAGTTATTGAATGTACATAAGGTCAGTGATATTAGACAGATAGAAATACATACAGCTGAGCCCTTAGTGCCTGATCATAGCCCTTTTGACGTTGAAATTGCTACTGCAAAACTGATAGGATATAAGTCGCCAGATTCTGACCAGATTCCGGCAGAACTTACTCAGGCAGGAGGTGAAATATTCACTAGCTAATTAATTCTATTTGGTATAAGGAAATATTGCCTGATCAGTGGAAGGAATCTATTATTGTACCAGTTCACAAGAAGGGTGATAAAACTTACTGCAGTAATTATCGGGGGATGTCACTGCTATCAACTTCATACAAAATTTTATCCAATATCCTTCTCTCAAGGTTAAGTCGATATATAGATGAAACTACTGGGGATCATCAATGTGGGTTTCTACGTAACAGGTCAACTAATGATCAGATCTTTTGCATTCGTCAGATATTGGAGAAAAATGGGAGTACAATGAGACAGCACATCAGCTATTTATAGACTTCAAGAAAGCCTATGATTTAGTTAGAAGGGAAGTATTGTACAATATTCTGACAGAATTTGGGATACCCATGAAACTAGATAGGCTGATTAAAATGTGTTTAAACGAAACGTATAGTAAAGCCCGTATAAATAAACATTTGTCTGATAATTTCCCTATCCAAGAACGGTCTAAGACAAGGAGATGCTTTGTCGCCACTCCTTCTCAATTCTGCTTTAGAATAGTTCGTATGCCATTAGGAAGGTCCAGGGAAACCAGGTGGGACTGAAATTAAACGGGACACATCAGCTGCTGGTCTATGCCGATGATGTGAATCTACTGGGTGATAATATAGATACCATAAAGGAAAAGCACAAAAAAAGTTCATTGCCACTAGTAAGTAGTTTGGCCTAGAAGTATGTGTATGTGTATATGTATATGTTGCTATCTCGTCACCAAAATGCAGGGCAAAATCATGACATAAAGACAGGAAACAGATGTTTTGAAAATGTGGCACAGTTCAGATATTTGGACACAACGATAACAGATCGAAACCTGATTCAGGAGGAAATTAAGAGGCGATTGAACTTGGGTAATGCTTCCTACCATTCAGTCCAGAACCTTTTCTCTTCTCGTCTGTTGTCCAAAAACATAAAAATTAGAATATACAAAACTACAACTTTGCCTGTGGTTCTGTGTGGGTGTGAAACTTTGTCTCTGACAATAAGGGAGGAACATAGACTGAGGGTGTTTGAGAACATAATGAAGAGCTTCATAACTCGTACTCTGCTCCAAGTATAATTAGAATCATCAAGTCAAGGAGGATGAGATGGGCAGGGTAAGTAGCGCGAATTGGGGACAGGAAGAATGAATATAGGATATTGGTGGGAAAACTGGAAGGAAGGAGACCACTGGGAAGACCAAGAGGTAGGTGGGTGACAATATTAAAATGGATGTTAGAGAGATATTGTATGTAATGGTATGTATTGGATTGATCTGGCTCAGGAATTGGAGCAGTGGAGGGCTCTTGTGAACACAGTAATAAACCTTCGGGTTCCATAAAATGCTGGGAAGTTCTTGAGTAGCTGCACAATTGGCAGCTTCTCGAGGAGGGCTCAGCACCATGAGTGAGTGAGATGCTGTTATATGTGAAATAGAAAAAATTGTGACAAGTTGGCAGGAATGTATGTCAGCCACCTGAAGAAAAGCATAAATTGAAAAGTCCGTCTATTCTCCACTCGACAATTACTTCACTTCTATATGAATGCACGCAATTAAACCAAGTAACTAATTAGAAGCCGGTCACGGTAGCCGAGCGGTCTAAGGCATGCACTGTCTTCGCTCGCTCGGAAGCCGGGATCGTGGGTTCGAATCCCACTCAGGGCATGGATGTTTGTGTGCGTTTTTCTGTGTTTGTGTACAGGTAGAGGCCTTGCGACGAGCTGATCACTCGCCCAAGGAGTCCTACCGAATGTTTAAGATCTAGTAAACCGAAGTGAAACGGAGAGTTTCATGGAGGTAGGCCTAGGCCCAAATTGGGGCTGTAGCGCCACAGAAAAAAAAACTAATTAGATAGAGTAGTCCCCTTCTTGAGAAGCTGATTGCCACTCAACTTGTCAAAAGTCGCCGGTCTCTTATGAAGCACCAAAGTTCATTGCCCTGTTCCCAAAATCTGTCACAGGAAACTATCCAGTTCACATTCTCCTACCCTATTTTCTTATATCTGTTTTAATATTATTCTTCAACAAAGACTAGGCATCTTTGATTCATGTTTTCTGAATAAAATTTGGACTTCATGAATGTATAAAATTCTTAAGTTAATTTCTTGATGTCGACTCGTGAGGACTATTAGATAAGCAGACTTGAGATACGTTGGAATCAGCCACACGAAGAACCTGGGGCACGGGGTAAAATTAGAAACTAGAAGATAAAGTTGTGACGTGCACGCGATGTCCGAGCTGGTGAGCAACTAGATGGAGCAGACTTAAGGGGAGGCGCAACGGAACACGTAGGCAGACGCCTTTGCCTGAATGGAGATCTGTACAAAAAAAAAAAGAGAGAGAGAGAGACAGCTCGCTTATACTGCGTGACATCAGGTTTACAAGACGACCAGTGGAGTGGAAACACAGTAACTAACACTACACATCCCAGGACTCACACCGACCTGTCGACTGTACTAATTGTTCACTTGTTCTTGTGGAACCCAAAGGCGGTTTACATCTCCTTAGCTTAATTCCCTAGCCCCAACTTTACATTATCCTTAAATCTACCGAAAGTTGTGGTTAGTGGATGGAAATACTTCTTCACGACATGAAAATTGCAGGGTCAGTACGACTGGCGGTTTACCACCAATCAATTCGTCTTGGCGCCAATTCCTTGAGACCCACGACCATTATTTTTTCAACTGAACACTCGAGGTCATAGTCCTTATGTAACAGCCTCCCTGATGAGAGGATGGGTCTGTCGTTTACAATTGCTACTGGACTTTGCCAGCACAGTCATTCTAGGGTCCAAGTCCCGAGGGACTCATCACCACAATTTACTGTCTCAAATTCGAGACTCCCCAACCCGGAGAGCCAGGTCGCCGTAATTATATCCCCCAGGAATGGGGTGACCCAGTTATAGCCCCAGGCCCTGGGTTACCTTTTCGTCGCCTCCTACGGCTCCCAGGGCTACGATGGCGGTACTCGAACCCGCCTCCACAAGAGTATTCTGAAAATTCCATATCTGATTCTCATCCAAAAGACTTGCTCTCTCGGCTGGGATAGTGTGTATCTTCACTGGCCTAACCATTCTCCAACACGTTGCTACGGAACTTCTGTAGCTGAGATATCGTCGTTAAATAACTAAGGCTCAAGTGATCTGCGTTTCGGTCCTTGAAATTCTTCTTATCAGTGAGATTATCAAAAGAAAACATATGTACCCCCATCTATATTACCTATACGCCCTGTCGCACTCCTCCTTGATTTCAATACCGAAACAGTTCTCGGGATAGCGTAGTCTGTATAGTGACGGGCTATGGGCTGGACGGCCGAGGGACTGGGGTTCGAGTCCCGGTGGGGTAAAGAATGTTTCCTTCTATAAGTCTTCCAGACCAGCTCTGGGGTCCACCCAACCTCCTATCCAATTGGTACCGGGAGTAAAGCGGCCGAAGCATGAAGCTGAATATTCACCTCTACCTAGTATCGAGGTTAAGAAAATTGGATCTATACTTCCACTCCCCCATACTCCTTCATGGCCCAGGGCTTAATTATTTAAGCACAGGGACAAGTTTACCTTTAACAGATCGTGGAGTGCAATTCAATTGAGAAATATCCCCCGTGATGGACCTCAGACATGGGTTCCCGAGTTCCTTCTCTTTTTGGCATATTCTTCCTCCTCAAGATGTTGAAACCCAGAAAGGAACAAACTCCGTGGCCTGTAGTACGCAAGCGATCTATACCAACCGAGCCACCGTCGCTTGCCGAAGAAGTCAGTGCCAACTTTTGCGGATAGAGGGTGTCTCATGGTCAGCGCAACGGATCCCCACGGCCGTTAATGTCTGTTTTCTAGACCGGAGCCGCTATTTCCTTGAAATAGCTCATCAATTATCCTCACAAGGCTGAGTGGACCCCGTTCCAGACCCAGTACTTCTCAGAAAATCTGGTAGCGCCGAGAATCGAAATCGGGAGCTTCGGATCTGTAGCTAGGAACTCTGACCACCAGACCACAGAGGCGGTCCCAGAGAATTCAAATGCAATACTTGAGTCAGGGTCAAAAAGAAGCACAAAAACTAGGCAGAAAATAGACAACATCTTCCAAGTTGCAACATCGATTTGCCCAAACAGCACTCTCAACTTTCATGCATGAAATCAATAAAACTACTACATTCAGTTCCATTATTCTTCCACAAAAGTACAAATGTGCAGTCATGAAACAAATGACAAACCATAATATTATACTCCATTACTCTCATAACAAATGTACATAACAAAACAAATGATAAACCACTAAATTCAATTTAGGCGCACTTAGTCTCATAAAATGATTATACTTACGATTTCAACAAATTATAAGTTAAATCACTATACTCAATTCCAATTATCTGGTAGCAAAGCTACTTAATAATTACTACAACAAAGAATAATATATTTGCCAATTTTATGCTCCATCAAATCAAGAAATGTCCTTAGGACTACACTAGACTGCAAAGCACGCGTTAGACTTGTATAACCTTTCGGAAAACGAAGTGCAACATTAGCAGTATTCAGTTATTTACGAACAGCTTTAAGATCTCTTTCTGTGGATGAACCATCATTTGTCTTTAATGTGTCTATCTGTTCAAGCATTGTATGATACTCATAGAAAAAATAAATTACATCAACCATATGTATTTGTATCAGTGTCATGAGGAGTTACGATATGTGATGCTTCCATGATCGCAGTCGTATGGGTTATAACACAGTATGGTCTTGAAAGGGATAGACAATGTTTTGGAGAATATGCCGCCTCCAGCATCAGGACAGAAGAAGTCACTTCCTTTACACTGAAGGTGGCTAATTAACAGATGTCTCTGATCTTCCATGACCACGAGTGGTCTACACACACAACGTGGCAGGAGAAGACACGCAACACCACGAAGAACACGAATGTGTGATGGGCCTACACATCCTACATAGAATAAAATACGCAACAACAGCAGCCTCCACAAACCAGTTTTAAATCACCTGATTACAATGACGGTGGAAACATGTAATGGACAATGCGGTTCTTGAATAAGTTTGAAAGGCTTAGTCCACGAAGTTACGCCAAAGACGTAGTACGACTACGATTAGAAACTGAAAATTCCGAATATTTTCATTCCAGTTATCGTTCTTGTTTAAATTAGACAACTTCGAAGATATCTCTACAGACGGAATTCGATCTGTGTGTGTGTGGAGGTGTGTGTGTGGAGGTGGTGGCTATGACGATATTACACGTGACGTCAACGTTAATTGTCTTCTTGATACACTCTTCCTTCATTCGCGGGTTTCCAAGATAAGTTAGGAAAGACACAGGTCAGACGTTCTGTAACAATCAATACAACTATACACAGGGGTGCCCTGAGCGGGACACGTATGCCTCAAGAAGCACAACGTAACGAAAAAAGATTCTTGCTTCGCACTTAACATATTTGGGCTACGGATTCAATATTCCACACTTCATGCTGTTTTAGTCCAAGGATACAAGTTCAAAAAGCTGAAAATCGCCTCCCGCTTTGACTCAACTGCTCCGCTAAGTTGGTCGAGCTTTCGTCCATGTCTGGAGGGCGTCTTTTCTTTCCGCAACCTGAAGACGAACCATGCTCTCTTGACAATGAAAGGCACTTAACAAAAAAGTTTTTTTTTTCGCCTAGTTTTTAAGCGACTAAATTGTCAGCATCTGGTAAAACAGAACCTTATGAAGTGGGTTTCTCTGTTATCAGAGCATAGCACATTTTCAGGTTGCGGATAGGACAGACCCCTTTCAGATATGGACGAAAGCTTAACTAACTTACTGGAACAGAATATTTATTGAGAAGCCGATAGTCGCTCAACTGGTCAAACGATTATCTGTCTCTAATAGCCCCGGAAGTTTAATGCCTTAAAAGAAGAGCCCATACGTGCCCTATCTTGAGAACTAATTTCAATTTTAACATTATTTCCCCCAGGATATTCTTTCTGAATAACCATACAAATTTATCACAACAATTTTTGTTCAATGTCATTACCAGACGTGACAACGACGATGACTGGCAAACTGAAAAGCATGTGCCAATGAAATTTAACAGATTTTTCCTTCTGCTCGATTTATATCGTTTTATTATATAACAGTCAAACCCATGTTGATTGTGTGACAATACAAAACCTTATACATAAAAAGGTAAACTTGTCTTTGTGCTTAACTAATCACTATGCCATGAAGGCGTATGTTGGAGTGAATGTATAGAACCACATTTCTTGACCTCGGTATTAGTTCGAGGTGAGTGGACAGCTTCACGCCTCTGCCGCTTTACCCCCGGTACCCATTATATAGGAGGTTGGATGGACCCTAGAGACAGTCTGGAGTACACAGAGAAGTGAAAATTTTTACCCCACCGGGACTCGAACACCGACCTCTCGGTCGTCCAGCTCGTATTCAGTCGCTATACCGGCTGCGCTATTCCGGCTCCTCCTTAGTATACACATACACAACAGAATGCACAATATAAAAATTAACAGAATTGTTTGTGACAAGTTTTGTTATAAGACGGTCTAGCCTTGAGGATATACACCATGGACATGAACTCAAGAATATTTTCCCAATCTACGCCTATGCCTCACCCCTTGAGTCTTTCTGACCAAATGTTGAACGCATTCCTTATCTCCCTTATGCGTGTTATAGTGCTCGTATTGTGTTTAGTGCAGACTCACTTCCTAGCATTCCTTCCCCAAATCTGCTCCAGATTTCATCTAGAGGTACAAAAGTCAACAGCGAAGTGTCGGCCATATTAGTTAACAGATGTGGTTCGAGATCTTTGGTTCGCATTTAAAAATCTTGCGGGCTCAAACATCTCAGACTCGGAATAATCCAGAGAGACACGACCTCCAAATTATGCATCTATTTACGTACTTTTTGAGAACTATGACAGAGCTGGTTTTTACACAAGCGAGTACGAACTGTTAAGTCCTTATCTTCGGCAACATCTTAGTTTATCATATGCTTAACATGTTCACCTCCACGTAAATATGATTACATCTATACTAATGCAATAAACATGAAATGACTAGAAGAAATTCATAGTGCGGAGAAAAGAGAATGTAATCCCATAAAACAAAGCAAATGGTAAATAACTTCATGCTCCAAACAGACGATTACGAACAAATGAGTGAATTAAAATTTAAGACTGTGACCTCCTGGAAGCAATGTTAAAAATCTTCTTTAAAAAAAATTGTGAATATGTTAATTAATCCACCACTATTAACTGGTGGTGGTATCAACATTAAAACAGACAAAAAACGTTTGCGATAATTAATCCGTTGCATTTTTAAGCATGTAAATTGCTTCATGTGACGGGGGCATTGGTGGTTCATGTTTCAACAAATCGGACATCCTGTCTATTACATTCACAGTTTTAATTGTCTGCGTCTGTAATTAAAGGCTGTTAATTGGCAATTATATTTGGTGTTACAATTTCATATCGTGCTATGCATTGCTGTGCTTATATTCAAATGAGCACGGCGAGTAACAGGCGAAAGCTGTAACATAAACATTTATGCTGCACATACCATAACTTTTGAAGTACGCTTTTTGTTGGATTTAACGATCATCTGTCGTAGATCCTCGAATCAGTCGATAAAACATCAATGAAATACGAGAGTCAGTAAATAGGTCACGAATGATTATAAAATGTAAAATATGTGATATTCAAAACTGAAAAAAAAAACATTTTTTTCTCGACATATCATCCACCAACATTGATACAGCTGTCCCCTCGATTTATCAGTGCATCAAAACCTGCAGCACAGAAGTCTTCTGGCGATTGTCTCAGCCACTTCCTCACCTCCTTTCAACTTCTTTGGCATCAACAAAAGTTTTGCCACGTTTCTTGACGCAGTTGTGAATCGCTTTACACGATAGACACTTTCCACCGTAAACAAGAAACATTTCTCTATGAATATCCTCTATACTGGGCCATTTTCCCACCAACAAAACGCACAACATAACGCTACTCTTCGGTATTACACTCCTCAAGCACGGTCGCCAATTTGAGTACTAACACCAGCCTCTAAACATGGGCATGCGAGTCTGCTGTTTAGACATTCATGAACCTTGACTCTGCTGCTACCTAGTGATTACTTACTCAGTTACTTACTTACACATGGAGCTGAGCCCTTCTGGAGGAGCCGCCAATTCTGCAGCTACTCAAGAATTTCCCAACATTTTATGGAACCCGTGGGTTCATTACCGTGTTCACAAGAGCATTCCACTGGTCCCTATCCTGAGCCACATCTATCCAATCCATATCATCCCATCATATCTCTCTAAGATCCATTCTAATATTGTCCACCCACCTACGCCTTGGTCTTCCCTGTGGTCTCTTTCCTTTAGGTTTTCCCATCAATATCCTATACGCATTCCTCGTCTCCCCCATTCGTGCTATATGACCTGCGCACCTTATCCTCCTTGACTTGCTACCTAGTGATAAGCATACAAAACCTATTACATCTATTACAGCAATTTTATTTACATTTCTGACCTATTTACTACCTCTCGTAATTGTTTCAATGTCTTATGCTAACATTGTTTAAATATGAAGAAAGGTTATGGTGCTGCATCACCAATACTAAGGAATCCCACCAGACTTGCATTTCAGCCTTCTAACACAATTCATGCGATGTCTCTCACCACTTAATAACCCTGGTATCGGTTAACAATTTTCATGAAGTTTAGTATGAAAATCATAACACCCGAAGTTCCATTTTTAGCCTAATTCCTTAATTTGTAAAATAAAACGAGGCTTTTGAGATCACCTTTCTGTATGTACGAGTATGTCTGTGTTCCTCTGTTGTAAGCCGACAGTCCCTCAGTGTCTGTATGTGCACCTCATGTCCGTTGCTAGGGAACAGCTCGGTAAACATGTTCCGGCAGCAACGAATACACACGCAACAACAGAAGAATTTATGGACGTCGTTTTCTATGCGGTTCGTGTTGTATCAAACGAAAATAGGCGATTATTCGAACTTATTATTAAATAATTATCTTCCAAAATATAAACATTCGGATAATAAAAGAACTAACATACACGAGCAAAATTTAGGCCTGACTCTTCTTAAGGAAATAGGAAAGTTGGGCAGAAATAAGTCAGCCTATTTCAATCTGAAGCGCAGATTCAATCATGACAATTTAACAGTAAGAGGAAGAGGCATATACAATTAATGTATTTATATAATGACATAATAAGTGGTAATGAAACATTACAGAATTTTCTCACAGACCTACCACTTATTAGTTTCAAATTTAAAATATTCTGATCGACAAGGCAAATTTTCTGGCGATGTTGCCCACAGAACATTAATCACGAGTGCGACATTTCTACCTGCGCTGGGTCCTACACAACATCATATCCAATGAGTATTAGGAATAAAGCGGCCGGAGCGTGAAACTAATTAATAACCCTCATGCAGTGCCCAGATTAAGAATGCGTTTATCTATACCTCCACTGTCCCATACGTTTTCACTGAGTGGTGCTTAATTAAGCACTCGTACAAGGACAACTTTGAGGTCTAAGCGGGCATAAATAACATTTAACAAAAATAGGGTTGGCAAAATTAAAAAAAAAAATCGCCACATATCGTTTCATTATCCACGCAAGCTGTGTCATTAATTTGGTTCTAAAATTCTCATGTTCATGACGCCTATGAAGAGTGTGCGAACATTTACATAATAAATGCGAATAAGCGTCAATAAGCAGCTGGTATTACACACATAGAAATTAAGAAATAAACAGTTTCTTAGTTAAAATATCTAGAGACCTATTTCTTTCTTCATACTACTATGATGGAATAATCCATTTCTCGGCAACGGCTCGGTAAACACTGCCTAAAAACCGGAATAGCAGCAGAAGCGTAAGTCAATTTTCTAGGCAACGGCTCGCTGGCGCCTGTTTCCGCTGCAACGAATATTAACAAAAACATTACCATGACAACAAACAGAATAACAGAGGACAATTAACTGTTCGGCCTGGTGACCCATATTCCCAAGAGGTTCTTCATAGAGATTCGTCAGACAGACGTCGTTCAGAATGAGTTCAATGTGTGAGATGTTACAGTTGGTTGTAATTGTAAAGAAGTGTCAATAAACCCAACCATAAAATCCAGAACCCATTACTGTTAGTCATGACAAACCCCCGATACGTGACAATATAATTCGCAGTTACCAGCACAAATCATCTGTTTGTGGAATATTGGTTTACAGCAAACACTGTTGGTTTAATGGCCCAAGCTTGCGCTCTGCGATCTTATCATAATTATTTGTATACATCTGTCCCTCACACCCTGCATTTCTTCTATGTATATCAAGTTATGAATGTATTCTCGAGTTCTAAATTTTCTGATCGAATAGGTTTCGCGCGAATCTATTTAGATAAAAATATAAGCTTATAATTCTCAACAGATTCACGATTGTAAGATTTGAGGCTTTCACGGCGGTGACTATGAAGAAAGCAGTCTTCTGGGATTTGNACGATTCTTCGCCCTGTGAGATGGAAATTCCAATGACCTCGTTCTAACATGTTTTAATAGGAGTACCTCGTTTATTAACCTAACTAATTTACGAGCTTTCTTGGTGCAATTCGGAGCAAACATGGCCATTAGGACAGCTTACGCAACCTCTAAACCCAATCAAGAACGTAATGTTAGTGTCATGGATCCAGAGTTGTTACAGTCACGATCCTCAGCAGCGTTGTCATTGCTATCGCTTTCGAGTCTGGTCTCGTTTGTGACGAGAATGAATTGTTGGCAGCGACATACGAAACGGATCGCGGACCTCCACCACCACTGGACCAGAGATGAAAGCAGTTAATGTCGTTCAATAAAATGACAACATCTCAGCTCTGATGAAAGTCTCTCTGAATGAGAAAGCTGAGAAAATAATCGTACAAAGAGCGTTCATAATTCATGCACTTTACCAAATCAGCAAATCAAGAAATATGGATGGATGGGCCAGCTGCTGGCGCGGATCAAAGGATTGTAGGGAGACTCGCGACCATTAATAAGGAGCGTCGGTGGATTGGCGATTGGGAGCTGAATCTCAGAAGACTAGAAGTGGAATCTTTGTCCACCACAAATCCGGCATATACTGCCATGATTGATTCCTGACCTCGATAGAGAAGTCGATTTCTGCCTGAGCTTTAGCACAGCCACAAGACTGCCTAAATAAATTAACGAAGGTTACTGTATACTGGGCCGATCACAGTGGACGCGCGGTCTAAGGCATGAAATGTCTTCGCCCGCTCGAACACTGGAATCGTGGGTTCGAATCCCATTGACGCCATGGATGTCTGTGTTTATTCTGTGTTTCTGTTAGGTAGCGGCCTTGCGACGGGCTCATCCCCCGTCCAATGAGTCCTATCGACTGCCTAAGGATTAAAAAAATAAACTAAAACGAAGCGTTTCACGGATGTCCTATCTTCCAAGTGGAAGCATGAGGAATAGAAGAAGAAGAAGACTGTCTACTGGGATGTGGCTCCACACAATTTGGTAGATAGGTACCAAAGTCTTCAGTGCATATTGGTACCTGCTTACATACCAAACTACACGGTGTCAATTCCAGAAGAATGTAATCTCCGTTGTCATCGCCATGAGAACCTCAGATCCCACGCAAATAGACTGACTCAGTGTTTTTTGGCTGAGAGCTACTGCAAGATCCTCACAACTTCACAAACGACAAAATGTTTTCCTTCTCCACATTCTCTTCCTTCGTCGTATTCTCTCCTCCTCCTTCCGGAATAAGATAATACATTCAAACACTCACTGAGATTTAAACTGATAGCAGTAAATATTGAAAATTCATATCGAGGCAATATTTACAATGAATCCGGGTCTTTCTTTAACTGAAGACCTCTGCTTCCTTCTCTAACGCTCCAGAAGAGTGCTGCAAACCGAAGACCTCACTAAATAATAATAGGGGTCTAAAGCAAGACGGTTTGGTCAGTGTGGAACCTGTCTGAAAGCTCTTTGAGGATGCCGTCATCACCAGATAGTGACGCAGATTATTAAGTCACCATTATGAAGTTACTAGATTCTATTTTCAGCAAGAGACGGAACCCAAAGTCGCCATACCAGGTATCTCGTCGAACACACAAGGCTTTGCCTACTCAAGGCACGATGTACGCCTACACTCAAATATGTTTCAGGCTGATAGAGGCATGTAGCCAAACTTACAACACTGTACGAGTACTTCAACCATGTACGGGACCTACAGCTGAAAAGTACAACGGATTCGTTCTTTTCAAAGAGTATGAACATGTCCATACTGTAACCTAGCACTGAGCACCACCACGTGAACCATATTTCCGAAACCTAGACTATACAGTTCTCAAACAATTACCTTATGCATAACTTGATGCTGTGCGAATCATTAGCCAGCGTAATTATAACTCGCATGCAAACCACGGATCCGCGAAATTAAATTATTTTGCATTCAACACTGAAAACAATCCACGATAAGAAATTGCAGTGATACCAGATGCACTACTTTCCGATCTATTTTTACATTAATATTTTTCAATGGCTCTTCCAGCCCATTCAGGGCCCTGACCTCTTATCCAGTTCCGTAATCATTTTTCACAGAAGGTAGGACTCCTTAGACGAGTGATTAGCTCGCCGCAAGGCCTCCACCTAAACAGAGGACAACACAAACAGAATAAACGCATACACACACCAAACATCCACGCCTTAAGTGAGATTCGAACCCACGATCCCAGCGTCCAAGCGAGCGAAGACAGATCATGCCTTAGACCGCACGGCTACTCTAAAAATCATTTTCATATTAAATATTAACATTTAATACCTTACCAATTTCAGTGACATTACATAAAATAAAACAAACCTATCGATTTCCCGGATGTTGAATCATCAGTGTTTTTACTTTATTTGTATGTTTTTTCTTTATGAAGGTTGATAGAGAATGTAGTAAAAGGACTGGAACTAGAGACAGCATTTTGCTGAGTACACAAAAACTGACCGTAACAGAATAAAAAAAACATAAGTAAGCTATTTAGAATTATCTTGTGGTGTATGGAGTAGTGACAACAAAAGCTGCTGCAAACCTAGGAAGATCTTCGGACATTAATGTGGTAAGGCATTCGAAGTCGGCGATGAGAGCAATTCTGATGATACTGGTTTGCTAAACTTCCTCGGATATCATCATAACTCAAAGATGCTTATGAGGAAGAAATTCACTTCCAGTGTTTTAACTTCAACAGTCATTTTGGCATGCCACACTTCGCATAAAATGTATGTCTTTCTTTAGATTTTATGATCACGAACACACATTTGGCATAAAATATTAATTATTTCACTTTTATGATCACGAGTGGCGATTGCATCCACACACTCGGGCTGCTATCTCTAGTCGCGTTTGTAAAACCACAGTCTGCACAACACTGAGGCACAACTGCTTCGTCCCTTTTACCACCTCGTCAACTGCGAGACAATTTTGGTATTTTTACATGCTTTCTTTTGCATCATCTGTGCCGAAATGCAGGCACCACACTGAAGTCTGTATGCAAGACTCCACGCATTAGTCCGTGAAGTGCGTGGCACCGAAAAGGGCTCCTCCAGCCAAATAAAGGAAAATCCCTGCATCAGTGAACATGGCTCTCGTATAACTTCAAGGAACTGGTGCCTTCTTGAGAAGCCGCCTGTTGTGCAGCTATTCAAGAACATCCCAACATAATATGGAACCCGAAAGTTCATTACCGCACTCATGAGAGCCCTCTACTTGTCCCTATCCTGAGCCATATCAATCCAGTCCATACCACTATATCCTACCGCTCTAAGATTAATTTTAATAATATCCACCCACCTATATTTTGGTCTTCCCAGTGGTCTCTTTCCTTCTGGCTTTCCCACTAACATCTTACATGAATTCCTCTTCGTGCCATTCGTGCTACATGCCCTGCACATCTCATTCTCATTGTTTCATCATTCTAATCATTCTTGGCAAAGAGTACAAATTATGAAGCTCCTCATTATTGGCTTTCGTAAACGGGAATAAATAACACATTATAATACAAACGTAAGCACATGTGAAATACGAGTGTACTTTCGTAATTATTTTGAATGAAGTTATATGAATCGTAGTAAATAATGTAAATCTTGTACGTAACATCGGAACTGAATTTTTTGTTTTGTATGGGTGCGAAACTTGCTCTCTTGCATTACGGAAAGAACAAAGTGTGTCACTGCAATTTATTAACAAGTTCGTTTCAGTCCCGAAAATTGTGAGCACTTTTAAAGTCGACATTACTTAAAATTACGTAGTTAACCTCCCTACATTTGAACAGATGTTACACTTAAAAAGTATCATTGTGTTACATAGACTGTAAAGTAGGGAGGCTTTTAGTCCAACATACAGCAGTTTCCCGGCCTTGTCAGCATATTATAAAAATTTACTTTACCTATCGACCCACACGAGGCAGCTTTACGGCCCATAGGTCGGACGCCATCCAAAACAAAAAAACACTGATCTCAAGGCAGCCGAGAACGGAGGCTGAAAATTGATGCGCACTGAGGCGGACTAGATTTCTCCCGTTAATTCATGAACCGACAACTTAGAATTCCTGCAGGCCGTGCCATATCTCAGGAGGTTAGTCACCGGCGCCTCACCGCGGCGGCCCAGGTTCGAGCCCGGGTCAGGTCATGTCGGATTTCTGGTGAACAAAGTGGCATTAGGGTAGGCTTTCTCCGAGTACTTCGGTTTCCCCTGTCAATTCTCATTGTACCAAATGATCCACGCTCATCACCATATCATCCGGGACTGGAATAATAGGTGAAACAGCGGCCGATGCACAGAGTGGACACAGTCTCACCCCACCCCATGAAATAATAATAATAATAATAATAATAATAATAATAAAAATAATAAAAAGAACTAGCATTACTGTACTCGAAAGACAGATGTACTTGTACATACATTTTTCCGTATCTACACTTGCAATGAATATTGTTTCTATACTGTATTCGTTAGTCAAGATATTTGTGCAGTGGGCCTATCATATTCTCCCGTCCTACTGACAAATTATTGTCCCTGTGCTTAATTAATTATGCACTATGCCACGAAGACATATAGAGGAGTGGAGGTATAGCTCAATTTTTGGCCTCGGGACTAGACTGAGGTGACCGGCAGCGTAGTTGTTTGAGACACTATGCTACAAGCCGAAGGTCGCGGGTTCCGTTCAGACAGACAGACAGACAGACAGATACACAGCAATATATGAGTTCATGACCGACCTACATAAAATACTCCATTCCACACTGAAAAATGCGCCAGCATATAATAGATCTTTCTACATATTGATTGAAGGAACGAAATTTTATAAATCTTCCTCTGCTGCGTTTAATTCAGCGGAAATAAACAGGAATGAATGTCATGGCCCTTTACTCCGCATACTCTAAACTGGCTTTCACGAACATCACAGAAGAGCCCCAGGCGGGATAGCCAAAAATTGCACCAAGACCTCCTGAACGTCAGCGGTGTCTGTGTTACGCAACAACAAACCAGGTATTAACGTATTTCTGGAATCTCGCAAGAACCACGGTGAAACCACGTTGCAGAAATACGTTCTCTCCCTGTGCCATGGCAACACTTTCACTTGTTGACGTCACCATTGCAGCAAACGAGGAGAAATAATCGAAGCGCAAATGCACAGAAAAATTAGAATCCTATATAGTAAATAAATAGGTAAGAGGTACATATTTTCTTGTCCTTAATTAATCACATTCCATGAAGACATATGGGGGACAGCACTATACGAATATTGTACCGGATTTTCTCAAGGCATTTCTAGACAACGGC
Source organism: Cryptotermes secundus (assembly GCF_002891405.2). NCBI lineage: Eukaryota > Metazoa > Arthropoda > Insecta > Blattodea > Kalotermitidae > Cryptotermes > Cryptotermes secundus. Next base: position 743,028 of record NW_019731600.1, read on the forward strand.
TTAGTAAACACGTTCCAACGTGCAACAATGGAAGATGTGTCCCAGTGGACGAATATTAAAGCTGGTTTTAATTCCAGTGAAGGAGACCTCGACACTTACTGGATAGAATGTAGAGTGGGCCCATTGGGAGGGAGGGGTAGAGTAAAAATTTTTTACAAACTTATGTTTAAACCGTTTATGAATATTTTACGGATGACCTAGGAGTATCGTAGAGAGAAGAATTTTTTTTTTCCCATAATTTAAACTTAGTTATTAACTGTTATTAATATTCGGCATACTTTATCACTTTTATTTTTTTAAATCATGGCGGCATTTTTGCCGATTCCTGGTTTGGCTCCCCTGGCGATGCTCATTGATGGGATCCAGTACCGGTCTTGATGCTGCATACAAAATAAAATATTACACATCTGCCGGGAATCGAACCTTTAATCTCCGGCTGACTAATCAGTGGGCTAATCACAATACTGACTGAGCTATCCTGGCCCTTGGTGATTAAGAAAAAGAAGGGAATAAACATAAATACAATAATAATGATAATGGATTAATACTAGGGTCTGTAGTATTATATTTTATTGTTCCGCTGAGGTAGTACAGTAAATATTAGTGATTCTTTTTAGCCTTTATCTCGTGCAGTACAGATTTTATGCAGACACCATGTACACTAAGAAGCGAAGCATTTTACATGTTTCGGTCAACACTGTGACTATCATCAGGTAATATACAGTGCCAATATTAGTACTATCCGTGAGTTGGTACACTGCTAGATTTTACAATGTATTATCATTCGTTAAATGTTTGAAACTGTCTTCGCTCGCTTGGAAACCGGGATCGTAGGTTCGAATCCCACTCAGGGCAGGGATGTTTAGTTTGTGTATGTGTGCGTTTTTCTGTGTTTGTGTATAGTTAGAGGCCTTGCGACGAGCTGATCACCCGCCCAAGAAGTCCTACCGAATGTGTAAGATCTAGAAAAACCGAAGTGAACGGAGAAGTTCATGGAGGTAGGCCTAGGCCCACTGGGGCTGTAGTGCCAAGGAAAAAAAAAGTGTTTAAAACTGGAAATTAAATTTAAGTTCTAATGAAATAAAAGCTAATTAAATTACTAGGTGTCTCTGCTTCTTTCGGTCCTCGGTGTGGACGTGTTGTGCGTGGTTCTGCCTCTCTCCGAGTGGCAGGCCACCCTTCACGCATCTTCTCGTTTCAATCACGCAACAGTTCGCCCGCCGGTATGGCTCCCATTTATATGGTTATCCAGGCCTTCTTGTCAGTTCTACTATGGATCTTTCTGTATCGTGACATCAGAGGTCAGATAAAAAATTAATTCTAACATGATTGAATATGAGGATTAGTTTTCTTGGATATTACGCAGTGTAGTTCAATAGATCCAGAGAAATGATAATCGAGATATATAAGAAAATGGAAGAAAAAGCAGGGAAGACAAGATTAGAAGTAAACGAAAGAAAGTGAATAGTTTTAAATATTTAGGAAATATGATCAATAATGGCAATAGAAATGATAATTGTGTTAAAGAAAGGATACATACTGGAAACAGGGCCTACTTCGCAAATCTTAGTACACTTGGAAGCAAAATAATATCAAGAGCAGCTAAGTTACAAGCACACAAAACATTAGTAAGGCCTGCTGCTACATATGGGAGACAAATGTGTACTTTAACAGCAACAGAAGAGAATGCACTGAGAATGTTTGAGAGAAAAATAATATGCAAAATATACGGAGAAGTGATGGGAAATAATATATGGAGGATAAGATAGAGTGAAGCGATAAACACATTACTGAAAGGAGAAGATACAGTAAGATTTATCAAGTCACAGAGAATAAGATGGTTGGGACATGTAGAAAGAATGGAAGATAATGCACTGTCAAAGAGAATGTTAAAAGGAAGACTATATTCCACAAGAAGAAAAGGAAGACCCAGGATGAGATGACCAGACGATGTCGAGAACGAGCTGAAGACGATGAAGGTGAAAGGATGGATAGAGAAGATGAGGAATTGAGAGCAGTGGAGACTGGATACAGAGGAGGCCAATGCTCGACCAGGGCTGTACGTTGAATGGTAGGTAGTTGAATGGACTATGAAGATCGTGGCGGCATGTTTCTCCGAAACGTTGGTTCCTATCTACAAAACTTCATGGCTCCACATCTCAAAATTCCGTAATTTTCTTAATTCCAAGAAGAAATGTCCGGATGGCCGATCACAGTGGCCGTGTGATCTAAGGTATGAACCGCCTTCGCCCGCTCGAACACTGGAATCTTGGGTTCGAATCCCGCTCAAGGTACTGATGTCTGTCTGCATTTATTCTGCGTTTGTGTTGCCCTGTGTAGGTAGCAGCTTTGCGTCGGGCTGATCCCCCGTCCAAGGAGCCCTACTGACTGTCTGAGAGTGAGAAACTGAAGTGAAACGAAGCGTTTCACGGATGCCCTGTGCTCCAAGTGGGAGCAACAGGAAATGGATAGGATAAAATAACCGGACGGCCGGGTTTAGGACGTAGCTTCATTCTTCGACCCCCCTTCCTCCAACTCAAGAAATATATTGCACGCATTTGATATAAGTAAACCAAAGGCTGTCAATATCGAGCTGCAAATCTAATAGTGTCCCTCGTGCGTTACATGTAGGACGCGTTGTGATAGTCAATTTTCTTTCCAGCTCCCGTCGTTCCTACCTGCGCGCTGTCACAGTTGGTTTGGGTAACCATAGCAACACATACTGAGGCTAAATGGAGACGCTGATAATATCGGTGCAGAAAATATCGGTCTAAACTTACTCCCTACTTACATATAATTTAGATTTTCAGAATACGAGAATAGTATAACTTCTGACACAAACACATTATGCATTTTTGCTAATATTTACGAAAGTTCATATGAAACATACACATTTAACGAAAAAATAATGAATTACAAGCTAGATCACTGTACTAGCCTGATACGCAAATCCCACCAGCATTATTTCAATTGGAATTAATTTGTAAAGAAAATAAATGAATTTATCATTCATGTTACTATAGTTATTAGAGAGTAGCAAACGGTAGCTCATCTGTGAATAGAATCTATTCGATGATGGGTCAGAGCAGAACTGGGAGAAAACATAACTGTGACCTGTAGGTGGTGAGGGTTTAATAAAATATATTTTTTAATATATGAAGAGTAAAATTGTTTCACTGACACGGGCTTAAAAATCGGATATATACAATAATAAAACCAGATTAAGTACTGGAACGAAACTGACAAGTAACTACAGCCTTCGCTTGTAATGGAAGTACGTATGCACCACACGACGGAGCACAGCGAGGACTCAGTAAATTATCGCAGGTCACATAATACACTCCGACTGCCAATCAAACAGATTGAATACACGGATTGTTAGGCATTTGCACTGGGTAAGGGGACCGACAACTGGGAGGAGTAAACCATAACATCAAATATTTCGCAAAAACGTAAAGTTGTCCCTGTGCTTAACTAATTAAGAACTAGGCCATGAAGACGTATGGTGGAGTGGATGTACCGGTACACATTTGGAGGTGAGTGGTCGGCTTCACGCCCCGGATCCACTATCCCCGGGGAAAGTGCCGTAGGTATCCAGTGGATAGAAGGTTGGTTGGACGACGTGGAGAGAAGAAAATTTTTGCCCCTACTGAGAATCGAAATCCGACTCCTCGGCCATTCAACCCATATCCAGTCGCTATACCGACTACGCTACATGCAGAAAACAGGATGCCATTAAATAAGGTGTGCTTAGCTAATTAAGACGAATGGGGGAGTGGCTGTATAAATCCACATTATCTTGACCTCGGCACTAGCTGGAGGTGAGTGGTCAATTTCACTCCCCGGTCGCTTTACCCCTGGCGACAGAGCCCCTAATATTCATTGTATAGTAGGTTGTGTGGACCCCAGAGCCTGTCTGGACAATGTGAAGAAATGAAAACTCTTGAGCCCCCTGGGACTCGAACTCCCACCTCTCGGTCGTCTAGCCCGTAACCAGTCTCTATACTGACTACGCTATCCTGACTGATTTTATGTAAAAGGTGGGAGAAATAAATCTGTAATAGTAACGTTCCAATCCAGCGGCCTCCGTAGTCTAGAGGTAACGTTTCCACCTCATGACTCGTAGTACGCGGGTTCAAATACCCGGCGGAGATCGTCGAATTTTTAAGGGCGGAAAAATTCAGGGAACAAGTCCTCCGGGAGGGACTTTAAGCCGTGGGTCCCGTGTCGTAGCTTTACGGCACGTAAAAGAACCTCATATCTCCAAAGGAGGTCACAGCCAAAATTACGGACGTTTCCCGCCCAACAGCAGTCTCTAATACCTCCGGTAGATGGGGGAAGTATTATAGATACCTCTCAGCTAGTAGAGCCGGTCTCGCTGGCTGGGCGGGACTGATGGTAAGCACCAGTACCGGTAGGATATAGAGACTGGTAAAAATCATAGAGGGAAGCACAATGGACCAATACAGGTCTAAGTGCATGGGGAAACCCACGCTCTCCATAACTAACTAACGTTCCAATCCACCCCAGTACAATCAGTATTGCTGAGGAGCTAACTGGTAACACAACAAAATAATGCGTGCTGACAGCACTGGGATACGTCACGATACACCAGCCCCTGCTCTTGTTATTGCCATTGCATTGCGCTTTCTTATTTACGTACCACCTAAGGCTGTTTAACCCTGTCAACTCTGCGGAACTAACCTTCAGGCTCTCAGGTTATCTGTCATGAGTCCGCTTGTGAGTTTGCATGTATGTGTGTGTACTGTATTCTTACTCCGGCTAAATACTGTCAACATTCTATGGGGAAACGGATGTCTTCTTTGGCCTATTCACGTCATAAATTAAACTTGACTTATCTCTAACCGTCTTTACCCCTCAGCTAGAGTTTAAACAGATATCAAAAGAAGGTGTTACATAATACACGAGTACGCCTTACAGTTTACTGACAGATGATAGTCTATGGTATTATTGCTTTCAATAGCTCGCAGGCATTTCTGATAAATTATGTTTCACCACGGAAACCAGTGCTTCATAGCGAACAGTTCCTTCATCACAGAGACACAGCTGATCAAAGCTCCGATTACAAGAATAAGAGGCCACATCTGGCTTCTATGCAGTAATAACCCTAGGAAAATGTATGGAAACGAACGTAGCTACATCCCGTTTAAGAATGCCTCGGTGTTTCATGCTAATGTGGGTGAAGAAACAGCTGAGGTATTAGATGGAAAGCAACAGCGGTGGACAGTCTCTGAAACCAGAGGCGGCTTGTTCGTTTTAAAAGCACAATTTATTTAAGGATCCTACTGTTTTTTACCTTCACCCCCATCTGATAACCGATTGACTAGAAAATGTGGGAGCTTCGACGTCTCACAACCCCATGGGCCTCCACGGCCTGTTACAGGGATAGTATTACCCTTTTCCCTTTTTTACTATTTTCTTCACATAATGTTTGTAAGAACACAAATACTGGTGCGGCTAAAAACCGTGTCCCTTTTATTGTCTAGTTATTTATTCTGTGGCGATTTAAACCTGTGGGGACTTAATAATTAGTACGGAGCTGTCATGGCCTAGGGATGCAATGCCAAACAGACACTTGTTTCAAGGGGAATGGGGGCCTGTATGGAAATAATAAACTCGTGAATTCGCGAGAAGCATTAAGAGAGAGGCTGAGTCTGCTAATTGTTGATTTACGTTTAAAACTTTCCAGGACAGACGTGAGAATGTCACCAAACTCTCATTAACTTTAACCTTCTCTCGCAAATCTTCACTCGCTCCTTTGCTATTTCAAAATTTACTTGGGGGTAATGAAGCCGTATTAAGATAAGTTGCTTATCCCACGAATTTGAGTTATAAGACAGTTTGATATTTTGTGTTGTTTGGTTTTAGACGTTACAGACTTCCCTTCAGCGATTAAAACTTCTTTCTTATCCGTTCACATTAGATAAACTTTTGTTCTAAAAATTCTTATACAATGGTGTAATGACGACACTGTGAATCATATCTGCCGGTCTAGAAAACCGAGATTAACGGCCGTGGGGATCCGTTGCGCTGACCACGCGACACCCTCTATCCGCAAAAGTTGGCACTAACTTCGCCGACCAGCGGCGGGCGCTCGGTCGGTATAGTTCTCTTGTGGACTAAAGGCCACGGAGGGGGAATCACATTTAACTCGATTACGGTGTAATTGTTTATTTATTGATGCTTTCAATATCGGCAGCTATAATCATATACTCTCCAATAACAAGATTAGTCAATTATGAATTAGAAAATATGCTCAAGCTGTCGTAGCCTATCTGAAGTACTATCATGGCATATTTATGGGGAACTGAGTAGAACCACGCAAAATCTCAGTCATGATATCCGCTCTCCATACGGAGATTCGACCCGGAACGTCCTCAATACAAAACATACGTATCAACCACTCCACGTTCAGTCTACAGCATTCTTCTACGCGTTTATTCGGAAATTTATAAAGAAAATAATTTCATGGAGCCGAGTTCTCAAGCTCAGTTACTCACCGCCGTAAATCTATCTAAATTTACATGCTGTGGTTCAGAGCTCAGAGACTATATTGATAAGACTACATGATGGACGACCGGGAAACAGGGGAGCGATTCCAGGCAGATGTATAGATTTTCTCTTCCCACAGAGTTCGTACCGACCGTGGGGCCCATCCAGTCTCCTATCTAGTGGGTACTGGCAGATTTTTTCCCCAGAGGTAAAACGGCTGGAGTGTGAAGCTGATCACTCACCTCAACTTAGTACACAGTTTAAAAATGCATGGAGTTCTAACTCTACTCCCCATATCTCAGGGCGAGGCAATGAATTAAGCCCAGGGATTACTTCACCTTCTTTCACTATAGGCCTATAGCCTCTAAATGGAAGCCATGCTAACTAAACATGGCACAGCATTATCTATCTATGGCGCTAAAATATTTATTTTTTTTTACTTTGGCCGCTTTTTCAGTTTCTTAATCCTATAACAGTCGGTAGGACTCGTTGGACGGGGGATCAGCCCGTCACACGGGCTCTTAATTCACATAGAATAAACGAAAATAGAGACATCCATTCCTTGAGTGGGATTCGAACCCACGATCCCAGCGTTCGTGCGAGCAAAGAGAGTTCATGCCTTAGACCGCTTGACCACTGGGATCAGCAGAGTATTATCACTACACAAAACACGATGAAACAACTGGATGCAAATAACATAAGATTCACATTGTTTATAGCCGCCATCCCTGAAACCCTTCCAACATCAGCTTTGGAGTGAACTGAAATTGCCTTCAGATTTCGTCATCGCATCTTGCGTGCCCATTAAACCGTGAGGCTGACTGTACACAATATCCTCTAAATGGATGGGTGTTCAGTGGGGAGAATTATCAACTATTATTCCCAGAGCAAGTCTAAAACATCCCTGCACCCACTCCAAACCACTGCTGTTGACAACTGTTAGGGTGGGCAGGTTTACACTGCTTACAGCCCTAACTACAATCACCCCATGTTTGTGCACGCGTATTTTGCCGTAATACAACATCCATCCTCTGACCAGTGCAGTGTGTAGGGGTTAGAGATTATTATTTAAGATGGCTTTTGAACAAAGGGCTGGAGGGTAGCTGCGAATATATTGAATAAGCAGTCGCGGACAGCCAACAAGGGGTGGTCCTCCAACTTGAGGATTGAGCGTGGGTCTAACTACTCCTCAGTGTAAAAAATTAGCTTATTACGAAATGTCATAAAGAGCCTCGGACCAGTTGAGAGCTCTTGTGAACACAGAAATGAACCTACGGGTTCCATAAAATGCTGGGAAGTTCTTGAGTAGCTGCACAATTTGCGGTTTTTCAAGAAGGGCTCAGCTCCATGAAGTCAGTTAGTTCGGACAAAGGGCAGAGGGGTGATGCTAATGCTGGACAGGAGGACAAACAAGTGTGGCCTCACGTCTTAAAAGTGGCGCACCTGGCCTGATGCGAGGGGTTAGTACCCGGCCAAAGCCAGACTAAGAAAACAAACTCGAACAAAACGCGACTATTTTCTTAGACTTTTTGCTGTCCTGAAATTATCAAGTTAGAAACACTGTTTCTGTAAACTCACTATAGTTAATCGTAGAAGCACGAGGACCGTTATAAAAACCTCGTTTGTGTGAGGGCGGAATTGGACGGCGCAGGGGCACTGCGGTCACTCCCGCTGAAAAAAACTTTCAGTTCACCATGTGACAAGTACAACAGTGATTAGGAACTGCAGGTAATTGGTAAATGTTTTGTTCCAAATCGTTTATATTCAGGCACAGGCATCGAACATCGTTTCCGTGACATTACCCATAACAAAAAAAAAAACTCCGTGGTTTTAGTCCGCAAGCGAGTTATACCGACCGAGCGACCGCCGTTTGTCGGCGAATGGCAATCTAGTGGTCAGAGTTCCTGGCTATATAACCAGAGGTCCCGGGTTCGATTCCCAACGCTATCAAATTTTCTGAGAAGTAGTGGGTCTGGAACGAGGTCCACTCAACCTAGTGGGGATAATTGATGAGCTATTTGAAGGAAATAGTGGCTCAAGTGCTAGAAAACCGAAATTAACGGCCATGGCGATCCGTTGCGCTGACCACGCGACACCTCTATCCGGAAATGTTGACATAACTCATGCTTCTAGTTATTGTGAGTTCAGTATATCAGCTACTTGAGACAGGCCGTCGGCTTACTTGGTAACAGCCTCAACTGAACATTCATTTATAGACTTGACGAAAAATGGTCGTCGAGAAGGCGAACGTCGTGTGGAACCCGAAGTTTCGTTACTGGGTTCAATACAGCCCGCCCCTGGTCCCTCTACTGAGCCAGATGAATCCAGTCCATATCCTTACAATATATTACCTAAAGAAACTCCGCGGTTTTAGTCCGCAAGCGAAATATACCGACCGAGCGACCGTCGCTTTTCGGCGAAGTTAGTGCAAACTTGAGCGGATAGAGGGTGTCGCGTGGTCAGTGCAAGGAATCCCCAAGGCCGTTAATTTCGGTTTTCTAGACCGGAACCACTATTTCCTTCAAATAGCTCTTCAAATATACTCGCGAGGCTGAGTTGACCCCGTTCCAGACCCAAAACTGATCAAAAAATCTGGTAGCGCCGGGAATCGAACCAGGATTTAGGGATCTGTAGCCAGGAACTCTGACCACTAGACCACAGAGGCGGTCCATATCACCTAAAGAATACTTTTAATATTACCCTGGCATCTACGTCTAGAACTTTCGCAGACCAAGTTCTTACATGATCTCTAAAGTCACCCACGAGAGCTACATGATCCGCTCACTTCGTATTCATTCAAAAGACAGAGGCAAAATGTCCCTCAGAAAAGTCGCTGAACTTCTACACAACTACAAGGTGTTACAGCCCAGAAGATCATAGACTTAATCATTTTTACTTCTCAGTGTTGGCATTAGACCTGTAACCGGTCTCACAAATAAGATTCGAAACCGCACCTCCAAAATACTAAGCAGGGATGTCTGGAGCCGTCCGCGATCGTCGGCCCATTCGCTACTGATGTTCCCCACATATGATCTTGCCTAAAGTAAAAGAAATCCTTAGGCGCAACTAGAGGAAGGTGTTTGCAGATTCGTCTAAGGGACTACGTTCCTTGTACTTCGACCACTTCTGGCCTATTGTACCAGCCCAAGATGATAGGTGAGGGTGATTGTGGAGCAATTGGTGGCATGAAGATTGGTAAGGGAAACCGAAGTACTCGGAGAAAACCCGCTCCAGCGCCACTTTGTCCACCACAAATTCCACTTGACCAGACCCGGGATCGGGAAGCCAGCGACTAACCGCTTGAGCTATGGCGCGGCCTATGAAAGCAGTAAGCAGGAATCTGAATTCATTATCTTCAAGTGTATGAAAACTTGCTTCTGCCTTTGGTTTTAAATTCAGCCATTGTTCTGTAAGCCTCTCAGAGGCAATTAAGTTTGTTCAGTAAAACCAATGTAGATAAATTTAAACTGCATCAATATTATCCACGAACCGCAAGTTGAAGAGAGTTCTAAATCTGAACGTCTAACTCCCGTTTTGTTCTTCGAACACATGTGCTCTTATTGGTCGATAATACTCGATAATACTGCCAGTAACCATACCAAACGCTGAAACACTGCAGTCAAAAACCTAGGAGTTATTTCGCAAGTACAATGAATCCAAAATGCGACGTTCTTTGCTTTTTAATTAACTTTGCAGTATATTCACTGAACTAGTAACAAAGAAAATTGTGCTATAAGCAAGGGGTGACGTAACAAAGAAGAGGAAGGATAGGCACGATGCTCTTGTACTAAAGTTGATTAAATAACAGGAAGAGAAGTAGAATTACAAAGATTGCACAATGTGGCAACACAGGAAGGAAATATCGTGGTATTCCCATGAGTACGGCATTTCAAGTTCTTGCGGGATTGGTAGAGGGGAATTATAAAAGTGAAATGGGATTAAGCAATAATCCCACTCGAGAGAGGTGCCTAGAACTGGTACAATAGGCCAGAAGTGGCCGCAGTACAAGGGACGTTTTCGTTGCTAGTGGGGGTGGGACTAAGTCCCTTGTACAACGGCCACTTCTGGCCTATTGTACCAGCCCCAGATGATAGGTGAGGGTGATTGTGGAGCAATTGCTGGGATGAAGATTGGCAGGGGAAACCCAAGTACTCGGAGAAAACCTGCCCCAGCGCCACTTTGTCCACCAAAAATTCCACTTGAATAGACCTGGGATCGAACCCGGTACAAGGGACTTAGTCCCATCCCACTAGCATTAAAAAGAAAGTGCCTAGAAAAGATGAATCAGCCAAACATATCCTGTGTGACTGTGAGGCTATTTGTTCCTCTCCTGTTGCTCGCACTTTGGAGCATAGGGTTAATTTCTCAGTTCACAAACACAGAACAAACGCATATATACATCAAACATTCATGTCTTGTGTGTGATTCGAACCCACGATACCGGCTTCCGAGCGAACGACGACCACTAGGCTACCGTGACCGGCGAATGTGAGGCTATAGATTACTTAAAATGCCATCACCTGACTCACAACTGCGTGGAAACAGGCGACAACCAAAACGCCCCTTTAAGTAAAAGTTACTATACTTCATTCGGAGTGTAGGATTGTTGAAGGGTTGAAACAGAGGGGGATTTAAAATAGATCACTAATGGTCGCGGTGCAAGGACCAGCTTGTGTCTGCTTATCGATTTCAATCTTTTAATTAAACTTTGCATAATTACAAATTTTAAACTCCATTTTAAGAACATGCCTCTATTCATGAATGGACAGTTTCATCAGTATGATTTTTACCTCAAAGTAACCGCAAGATATTTATTTAATGTTGACACCGGGGAAGTTAAAAGTCTGAATAGATCAGGCAATTAATTTTATGCATACAATGGAGAAACAGGCACATCATTAGAAAATACGTGGACTTCCTGTAAATTTCTGCTATGTCGTGTTCATGCTACCTTTCTAAAGTGAGTCGGGAATGAAATTTCTTCCAATTCTACGTTGCTCAAGCTGTTGTCTTTAAATCGTGACAATAATTTATTTATGATTTTTAATTTATTTCTCCTTATTCACCAGCCAAATAGTTCCTGTTAACATATTAAAATACGCCTACGATAATTTAGTGTTAGAATTACCTCAGAGTCATACTAAGAGCCAGTTATCTCAAACATAGATTGAATTCAACTCGTTTCTTTCAAATCGCACTTACTCTGAGAGCCAAGCTGTCCACCGAAGGTTTTCTGTTACTTTTCAAGAGCATATGGCAAATACCAGGAGAGCTCCTTGTTCCTATTCCTCGCTCCGTTGCCGTCCATGCCAAAATTTTTATAAAATTCAGCATCTTATTGTTCGCTAATTCAACGGCTTGCTTCGGCAACGAGACCAACGACACCCAAATTCCCCTTTTTAACCTACTTTCTGTACTCTAAAAACACAAAAGAAGGATTATGGGATCACCTTTATGTCTGTCTTAGTATCCGTCTTTGTCTGCGTATCCCCTTAATTTTTAGGTTGATGAGAGAGCCTGGCTGTCTCTCTGTCTCTCTCCTCTCCTCCATCGTTGTTAGGTGATTCTTTTAAATTCCGGCCGAGTAAATAAAAATCAGGCTACTGACAGATAAATTTTAAAACCCGTGTGTCTTCACCTTCAAGTATTAAAATTCAGTTGGTATTCAAAATTGGAGGCCATGCCAAAGGACTCTGGCAACCTGCACATACAATTCCTTGAAGGCATAGTCCGTTTCTACAGATATATTAAACTGTGATAACTTGAAGCACTGCATGGTGGGCCTTCACCGCTGATCCGTGCTGCTCACCAAATTCTTTACCCAAACTACTGTTCGAAACAGAGACAGTCACTGCTGCTGTAATGTCCGCCAAGGGCGACGCCTCTCAGGGCCAAACGCGATATTAACGCTTCTTCAAGTGCCCTAAAACAACCCGCTCTATTGCAGTGATATCCACTACGAAGCCTTCATTGTACAGCCCTCGAAATGGACATTGCAATTCGGTTGGGAAATTCTCGTTCCACAAGTGGGATAAGGCATTTTCTGTTTCAAGCACACTTCTTGTCCAGAATCTGTCAGAGGCATCTGGTCACTTCCCACAGGAGGGGAGAGAGATTGCGTTGCACCTATGATGTAGGTTTATATATATATTTATTTATTTGTTAGCTGCGCGTCCCACGTTATGAAGACGGAAGTCGAATGTGTCCCGGCAATGCCAACAGGATGCCAGCCCCTCATCCTCATTATGCAGAGTCGGATTGCAGGGAGACTGATGAATTGAGAAGAATTTGCGAGGAAGAGGTTGTCGCCGAAAGAAGGTACTAATCCAGCATTTGCCTGGAAGACCTAAGGAGAACTGCCTAAAGCCTGCCAGATCATTCGACATCTCGACCGAGATTCGAACAGTACACAACAAAAACACGAGTCTGGAACGTGGCGACTATGCCATCAGCTTCGGTAGACTACCCGCTTCAAAAAAACCCGTGAACATGAAAAGCTCAGAAAACTGCAATACGTAAAATTTTCTTCTTTAGTATGCTACATACTGTCAGGAGCGTCCTCTTAAAAAAAATGTATTTCATAAAACCCACGAATAAAATATAAAATCAATATTAACCTCCGGTTTCCTTAAATTGTGAGCCGGATAGCGCAGTCAGTGTAGTGAATGCAGCCGACCATAGTAACAATGAAACGAAAGTGCGAGAAGATACATCGTCATGCATTTTCCTTAATACTCGTACATGTCGCCGTAGCTCAACACAGCGATTGTGTTATGGTCGCCCAGGAACAACACCAGATATGCATAAATATCGAAAACTTGAAGCAGAAAGTATGTACGGTTAGAGCATTACAAGACATTCCAATGCACACATGGCTACTGTCCCGTCCTGATTGAGGTCTGGCCATTTTATAGTCATTCCGAGAGATAATTTTGGCTTATCGGTATGCATTCTGATGTGTCATACAACTGAATCCCCGATACAGAGTGTTTCCTATGTACTTCCGGCTATAAAACTCATTCAATTACCTTTTTTATCTTAAAGCAGTTTGTAATACTGGCACTGCATCGTGACGCGAAACACTAAGCTTCGAACAAACTGACGCCATAATTTTTTTTACGTATCCTTTCTCCGTCAGGATTTGATTGCTTTCCTGGTCAATATAAGCACATAGCAACTAAAACTTATATAGGAAATGACATTCATATTAAGAAAATACAGTATTCATCCAATTAAGAAAGAGACCAAGAATGTGGATTTGAATCCCATCCAGGAACTTAACGACGTTGTCGGGATAGAGGCTAAATAGCGTCGGTTGAGAGGACAATTAACGAATATGATGCAGTTGATATAATGGAAATGGGCGGGGGAAAACTTACGCCAGTGCCACTTCGTCAGCCACAAATCCCAAACGACCTGACCTGGGATCAAATCCAGGCCACTACATTAGGAAGCTGATGGCATCTGCCTGAGACATGGCACGGATCCAATTCTAAAATATCTTTGGTTGTTCTCTGTTATTTCCTCTATAGGATAAATGAAACTGCCTTTAAAGGTAGATTTTCAGGTGTGTTCGAAATCCAAGGGAATGCTTAGTTAAGTTCGCTCCATCCATCCGTCCGTTCGTCCGTCTGTGTAATATGGAAAAACTCGAGTACCGCTGGATGGATTTTCATGAAATTTGATATTCGAGAATTCTGCAAAAAAAAACTGTTAAGCTGTTTCAATTTTCATATAGATGGGACAAGTTTAACTACTGCTTTGTGTGAAGGTCTACGTGCGTTTCTGCTGGTATTTCGTTAAGCACTTAGCGGAGAAAGGAATGTTTGTAACAAGAGTTGTAGAGAAGAAAATAAAAAAAATTCTACGTCCAAAATTATCCGTCCGAAATCTTTGTATTTCTGCAGATAACAAACAGCAATAGATGTCACTTTCGGAACTCACATATTCAACAATCAGCCACAGCCTCCTGAACACGCTTTCAATTACTAAACCAAATCATTATGTTTCTTCTTCTTCTTCTTCTTCTTCTTCTTCTTGCTGCCTACCGGAGCATAGGACATCCGTAGAATGCTTCGTTTCACTTCAGTTTCTTAATCTAAGACAGCAGGTAGGACTCGATAGACGGGGGATCAGCCCGTCGCAAGGCCCCTACCTACACAGGACAACACCAACAGGCATCCGTGACTGGAGTTGGATTCGAACCCACGATCCCAGTGTTCGAGCGGGCGAAAAAATGTCATGCCTTAGACCGCGCGGCCACTGTGATCGGCCATTATGTTTAGACTGTGTTAAAAACAGATTTACTTTAATCTTTTAACGTAATTCTGTATTACAACGCGAATATGATGTACACAGCGCAGTCACAGTTTTTTTTTCCCCTTGGCACTACAGCCCCAGTGGGCCTAGGCCTACCTCCATGAACTACGTTCACTTCGGTTTTTCTAGATCTTACACATTCGGTAGGACTCCTTGGGCGAGTGATCAGCTCGTCGCAAGGCCTCTATCTGTAGACAAACACAGAAAAACGCACACAAACATCCATGCCCTGACTGGGAGTCGAACCCACGATCTCGGCTTCCGAGCGAGCGAAGACAGTGCATGCCTTAGACCGCTCGGCTACCGAGTCACACAGTTTACATATATTAAATTTCTGTTTTGTGTTTCCAATAACAGTGAACATTGAAAAGTTATTAATTTTTTAGCTAGTACAGACTATGGTTTTGCTTTCTCGCCAATATGAATATCACCTAACAACGAATAGCTGCATGCTAATTTCATGCTTGTTGATATACCTGTAAGTGAAGAATTTACCGTACTCCTAATTATTTTATTCATAATCCCTTCTGCGGAACCTACCTTTGAAGTAAACGCTGTATACTTTTACAATCTTGTTATCTATCTATCTATGGCTCTACAGCCCTTTGTTGGGCCTTGGCCGCTTTTTCAGTTTCTTGATGTTTCACACAGTCGGTAGGACACCTCAGACGGGGGATCAATCCGTCGCTGGGCTTCTACCTACATACAGAACAACACGAACACAGAATAAGCGCACATACAGACATCCATGCCTCAAGTGGGATTCGAACCCACGATTCCAGCGTTTGAGCGGGCGAAAACAGTTCGTGCCTTAGATCGCACGGCCACTGTGATCGGCTACTTCTTTTTATACTTGTGCATTGCATAAAACATAACCAATGGATATGGAAACCCAAAATTCCCGACATCAATAACGTACTGCAATATCTCTAAATCAAATAACGGAAAACAGAAGCAATAGAAAAGGGGGAAAGATTCGTTATTTATCGACAGTACTAGTGCTTCAGCTATTGCACATGTAACGCGCATAACCTAACAACAAGCGAGCAGAGCGCCCTATCTTATGGACTCCATTCAAAGCAACTGATTCTTGACGATTCTACTAGAAACGAAGAAAGTTACTTTTCCATTGTAAAAAATGAGACATTACAACCAGAAGTGGACTAGCAAAGAGGAGGGGACGAATACATGTGATATGCCAACAATAAAGTCAGAGACAACGAAAAACTCTAGTCGCAACGTGTGTCCCCATTTGTCCTAACCAGTGCTGCCAACTTCTCTATATTGTTTACCTAATGGATGGCCAAACTTTTCTTTCTTAAACACGATCTTTCTTCGTATTATTGCTGTGTTAATGTCCTCTATCTTGTAAATAGTTAAAAAGTATTAGTAACAAGTTTAACACTAAAATAAAAGTGACAAGAAATACGTGATGAAGTCTTTTGGGAAACATCCCGTTGGAAGACACAAAAATATATGTGGTTACGCCCGTCAATGGGATGGATTTCGAAGACTGAATTGTGAGATGGTTACAATTAACTCACGATCGTGTCCAATCAACTTCTGGTATTATACGAGTTAAAATTTCAGATTCTGTAATCACAGTATTAACTCTGTGGTTATCAAAGTGTGGTCCCCGGAACCCTAGTTGTCTGCGAGGCCTGGCCAGGATGTCCGAGAGATTATTTTTGTCGTCCTATTATAAGTTTGAACCGGTCACGGTAGCCGAGCGGTCTAAGGAATGTATTTTCTTCTCTCGCTAGGAAGCTGGGATCATGGGTTCGAATCCCACATAAGGCATGGGTGTTTGGTGTGTCTATGCGCATATTCTGTGTTTGTATTGTCCTGTGTTTAGGTAGAGGCCTTGCTACGAACTGATCACCCGTTCAAGGAGTCCTTCCGTCTGTAAAATGACCATGAAACTTAGAAATCAGCTCCTATGATCCAAAGTGGGAGCAAGAAGAAAGAAAAAATATATAAATTAGAAGGAAAACCATTTTACTGAATTTGTATAATATTTTACAAAATCTCTTTATCTGGAATAATGGTATAACAAATATTTGCTGCTCCAAATTGTGTAACGGCATTTATGCTAGTTGCCTAGTGGCTCAACTAATTAAGCACCACGAAAAATTTACCTACTTTTGCCTCTAAGGTGATATGCAGATAATGTACATGTCGAAAGATGAGGCGTTCTCGAGGTCCGTGCACTAGAAAAACTTAAGAACCACTGCATTAACTGAATTTAATAAAGACTTTCCTGTGACTGAGCAACGCTCCTTGATAGGGGATAAGCGTATTCATATAAAGCTTTACTAATACTAGGCCTCAGTAACAAGTTGGCAGCAACTCAGTCGTATTTCTGTGGGGAAAGCGTTTCTGCTACCCACTGGAGCGGACTATGTCGCTTTTGAAGTGGACATCATAGTGCACAGACACGCCAGACTAACCTCACCGAAACTTAAACCCGGCACTGCCAAGCAGTGGAGTGTCAATGGCCTACATAAACCCACTTCAACACAAGCCTTGCAATACTGTAGCGGTTCTTTCGGCTGTTAGCCACATGGACCTAAACGCCTTGACTACAAGTAGGTCGCCGAGCTCAGTACAAGGCACTAAGCAGTCTGCAAACACTGGCGAAGGATACACGGTGCTCTGTTTTACATGAATTCACTAGAAATGTGCCTGGGGGAAACAGCAGAAGGATAAAAAACTTTACACTATTCGTTACGATGCAGAGTTTTAGAATTCTGCTCAGCAATAGCAAGTTACTGTCGCGGGTTCAAGTCCCGATGAGGTCATTGGATTTTTTTTCAGTTGACCTAATCCTTCCAGCCGCACTATGGCCCTGGGGTCGACTCAGCCTCTAACAGAAATGAGTACCAGGAATTAATTAAATAATTTTCCTTGGGGTAAAGGCCGGCCGGCGCGTAAGGCTGACAACTTTACCGCCATCTTTGAGCCGATTGTCTAGATAATGTGGGACCCTCAACGTCTCACAACCCTATGGGCCTTCACGGCCTGTTACAGGGATAGCTTTAATAGCAAGTTACTAGACTCAGAGCATTTGATATCCTGAAATGCGTTTTCTTGCTCTCCTCTAATCTCTGCAAGTAAATTGAATATTTGAAGCATGATAATCATTTAAATAATGTATATAGAGTCCATTCGCACCTCACAGGAAACACTGTTGTTTTCATTGCAAAGATCAGTCGGTTTAAATCTTTTGGGAAAATAATCGATGTTTATTCGGAGATCATTCGAAATGTGTGGGGATAACAGTGTACAAGTAGCAATCATTGCAAATCATTGCAAAGTAGCAATCATTGTGCTTTAAAACTCGAAACAGCGCGACCACAATTCTCTGTCATTTCTCGCTGCTCATAATCGCCCAGGTATATATCACTGATCTGAGCTCGTAATTTTACTTTTATTCTTGGTTTATTTAGCGATGTTTCCAACAGCATAGGTTGTATCGCGTCAGATGGTAGATGGCCACTCTTGTAGTTGATAACGAATTGACAAGGATGGCAAAGAAGCTGCAGAAAACCACAAGAACCTATAAGGATAGCAGGCCGTCTAGCCGAAAGTTAGACGCGGAAGCTCCGAGATAGAAAACATTGAGCATTTGACAGCAACGTCGTAAATATCCTCAGGAAAGATTTCCGGCCTATTTCATCTGGTGGGGAGATCGGTGAGGGCCGAGACGCTGAGTTGTGTGAGTAGAGTTGTTTGAATACATGTATGAGAGCATGTACGCAAGGAATAGACGAATTGTGATGTGTAAACAATAGGTGGGATTAGATTACTGAAGCAATTATGGACGAAATAAGAGATTAACTTACTGGCTTGATTGACAAATCGAATAGGAAACATGGAATGGATGAATAATTGTATAAAAGGATACTGACGGGATTTAAATCAAATTCCTGTGTGCCGGGACAGCGCAGTCGGATTAGCGACTGGCTATTGGCTGGACGACCGAGGAGTCGGAGTTCGAATCCCGGTAGGGTCAAGAATTTTCACCTCGCCAATCGTCCAGACCAGCTCTAGGGTTCACCCAACCTCCTATACCATGGGTACCGAGGACTCTTTCCCGGGAGTAAAGCGGCCGGAGGGTGAAGCTGACCACTCACCTCCAAATAGTGCCGAGGTCAAGAAAATGTGGATGTATACATCCACTCCCCCATACACCTACATGGCGTAGTGCTTAATTAGTTAAGCACGGGACAACTTTACCTTACCTTTTACTGCGTGAAAGTATGCAACGATTTGATCGATGGGTCAAGTACCTCGATGGGCTGTCGGACGGAGAGATGGGTAGAAATCCTCTGTTGGCCACATCTTGCAACTTTACTAACGAACTCCTTGATATTTTTGTATCATCAAGTTCATAAATGCAGAGGTTTCGGGGGGGGGGG
>NW_019731600.1:764779-823494 GCF_002891405.2 Cryptotermes secundus
TAATTTTAACTATTTGTAATTATTTTAATTAACTGGAACGTGGCTATCTTTGACAAAGTGAAGTTTTGTGTGTTGGTGATTTCTTTTTCTACTATAAATGCCTCTGATGATGGCTCCGTGGTGAGCCGAAACATGTAAGGCAGGTGGTGACGAGGTGGAAAACTTAAAAAAGTGTCACATTTGACGGAAGGAATTTGATTGTTAAACACAGTGCCTTCGTCTTGAGGGCCGAGTAAACCGAGTAAAATACCAGCGTTAAAGAAGGTGGCAAGCCGGCTGTCTGAAATTTCAGATTATATAAAGCAGGGGGGAAACACAAGCGTGAATCTCAATTTCCTATAACTCATATTTTGTTGCATTGTCCTAGACAGCAAATCCATCTGCCGAAATTTTGTTCTATTAACAAGAATAAAATAAATATTATCTGTACATATAGAACTCCAGATTGTTATCTTTCATCAAAGATTTACCAACCACAATTTTGTACGTATTTATAGTTTTTCCCAAACGAGCTGTTCGTCCCATCCTTCATTTAATAAACTAAAATTATTAGCCTCCATAAACTGTGAAGCGCCTCGTTATGAAATTTGCTGTATTCTTCAATAAGTCCTCATCCTTAGATGCAAATGTTTCCATTACGTCTACTTCATTCTATTGGCAAAATTTCTATTTCTGTTCTTATTCCGGTATCAATTCAGAACACTTGACGTTAGACACGAAATAAGAGAACGGAAGGCTGATTGGATTGGTCATATCTTACGCGGTAACTGCCTTCTAAAAGAAGTTATTGAAGGAAAGATAGAGGGGCGGATAGAAGTGACCAGAAGACGAGGAAGAAGACGTAAGAAGATGCTGGATGACCTTGGGGACAGAAGAGGATATTTTCATTTGAAGGAGAAAGCTCTAGATCGCATCAAGTGGAGGAACTGTTTTGGAAGAGACTGTGGAGCTGTTATCTTGACAGATTACTGATGAATGACGTTAGAGACACCTGGTGCCGGTCACTGTAGCCGAGCGGTCTAAGGCATGTACTGTCTTCGCTCGCTTGGAAACCGGGATCGTGGATTTGAATCCCACTCAGGACATGGATGTTTAGTTTGTGTGTGTGCGTTTTTCTGTGTTTGTGTACAGGTAGAGGCCTTGCGACGAGCTGATCACCCGCCCAAGGAGTCCGACCGAACGTGTAAGATCTAGAAAAACCGAAGTGAAAGGAGAAGTTCATGGAGGTAGGCCTAAGCCCACTGGGGCTGTAGTGCCAAGGAAAAAAAAAAAAAGAGCCACCTTGCGATGTCGTGCTGTTCAAGTAAACGTGACCTGTTATCGCCCACTTCAACTGAACAATTCTAATGAAGGAAAGTAATATGTGAATGTCACTTTATCTTATCCTGCACGCAGGCACCCACGCATAAAATCCGATGTGGAAATGTCTCACAGATTTAGCAAGATTCTTCTCCATCAAGAGTTCTAGTCACGCTTCTCACGATGTGTGCTAACAAGCAAACATGGCATATGCGAAAACTTGACGTCTGCCAAGCGCAAACTTACTCCGTCGTAGCAACAATGCGTTCGCGCGCAACTTCCCGCACTTCTTCTTAGAATGCTCAGTTGCTTGGTAATGTGGGGCCGCTCCATAGCTCAAGCGGTTAGTCGCTGGCTTCCCACCGCGGCGGCCCGGGTTAGATCCCAGGTCTGATCAAGTGGGATTTGTGGTGGACAAAGTGGCGCTGGGGCAGGTTTTCTCCGAGTACTTCGGTTCCCCTGCCAATCATCATTTCACCAATTGCTCCACATTCACCCTCATCTATCATCTGTGGCTGGTACAGTAGGCCAGAAGTGGCCGCAGTACAAGGGACTTAGTCCCAGCCCACTAGCAATAATAAAAATACTTGGTAAGGACTGTTCCAAACCTTTAAAAATGCACCATTCTCCATGGTTAAGAATTCCCAACCTATCTCCGCGAAAATATACTTCTTTAGCAAAAGTGAGTATTATTAACAATGAATAGGTTGCTAATTTGGTACCCGTACCGAAAATACCTATAAATATGAAGTGATATACTGCACTCTTTATAATAAACATTAGCCTGTATGAAATATAAGACCGCCTTTGTGGACTAGTGTTCAGAGTTAGTGGCTACAGATTCAGAGGTCCCGGGTTCGATTCCCGGCGCTACCAGATTTTCTGAGAAGTAGTGGGTTTGGAAAGGGGTCCACTCAGCCTCGTGAGGATAACTGAGGAGCTATTTCAAGGAAATAGTGGCTGCGGTCTAGAAAACCGAAAATTAACGGCCGTGGGGATCCGTTCCGCTGACCACGCGACACCTTCTATCCGCTAAAGTTGGCACTAACTTCGCGGACGAGCGGCGGTCGCTCCGTCGGTATAGTTCGCTTGCGGACTATAACCACGGAGTTTTTTTTTATGAAATATAATTTTTATGGAATTTAAGAATGCCTCTACTTAAAAGTTTACATGTTTATGAATTTGGTATTTCACATCTGATTTCTGACAATTTAAACAAGTAAATTCAAAATCGCGGTTCAAACACATAAAATCATTGTGAATGGCGTGCTCTCGTATTCATTGTTACCTAACAGTTACAGCGGCCGTTCTCTGTCCGAGTATTTTAAACTGCCTACTTGTTATAACAATTTTACTATTATGGTCTATACATTCCCGTTAACCTAAATCTACTTTTATGACAACAAAAAAATAAAATTAAGTTACCCAGACAAAAGTGCCCCACGAACGTTGTAGTAACGTGATTAGGGCTTCTAAGTACACACAACATGGACCTCAGCGTCGTTAAGCAAGTAAATATAATACGAGTATATAATAATCGTTAAATACGCTGATCACGGTAGCCGAGCGGTCTAAGGCATGTACTGTCTTCGCTTGCTTGGAAACCGGGATTATGGGTTCGAATCCCACTCAGGGCATGGATGTTTAGTTTGTGTGTGCGTTTTTCTGTGTTTGTGTATAGGTAGAGGCCTTGCGACGAGCTGATCACCCGCCCAAGGAGTCCTACCGAATGTATAAGATCTAGAAAAACCGAAGTGAACGGAGAAGTTCATGGAGGTAGGCCTAGGCCCACTGGGGCTGTGGTGCCAAAGAAAAAAAAATCGTTAAATACACAATTCAGACACACACACATATGTACAGCATTGGGAGGCAGTGTTGCCACAAAAGCGGGTCCAGACTTCTGTGAGTTTCGAATTGCAGGTTCCGGTACTTGAAAGCGCTCAGAATAAAACGCAATCCGCTTCGCCCATGCCCATGAGTCGTCCGCACTTGAAAGGGATTCACCCCCGTCCCTACAAACAAATCTTGCTCGCATTTTCTGTAGGAAAGATGAGATTTAAAGTAAAAAAGTGAATGTCTCAAAACACCTATCTGTAAGGAATAGACAAAGGCCGCGCCATAGCTCAGGCAGTTAGTCGCCGGCTTCCCACCGCAGCGCCCTGGGTTCGAGCCCTTGTCAAGTCATGTGGGATTTGTGGTGGACAAAGTGGCACCGGGGCAGGTTTTCTTCGAGTACTTCGGTTTCCCCTGTCAATTCTCATTCCATCGACTGCAGTACATCCAATATCAGGGGCTGGTACAATAGGCCAATTAGTGGCAGACGTACCAAGTGGACTGTCTCACCCTACCCCAATAAACTAAAAAAAGGCAGAGAGTGTAGATCTTACCACATCACATCGAGCAAGTTCGCTCTACCAGCAGCTCTCCTGTTCTGCTGCTCGGTCCCAATCTCTGCCAAGATATTAATTATCCTGACTCAAGATTTTAATGGCTTCCCACAGTGCCTTGACACAAATTACTGAATACTGCCTAAAAGACATCCTCTCAAATTCATTATTAACTGTTATTCAGTTATTTGACTCTATGTATAGCCTGAGTTACTGACACTGTCGTTCTACAGACTTCAGGTGTATCACGTGCAACAACGTACTGCGTAATATAGGGCTCTTCATTAAGGGACAATAAAATCTCCGTGACCTCTAGTCCTCAACTGAACTATACCGACCGAGCGACCGCCGCTTGTCAGCGAAGATAGTGCTAACTTTAGCGGATAAAGAGTGTCGCGTGGTCAGCACAACGGATCCCCCCCCCGGTCATTAATCTCGGTTCTCTAGACCGGAGCCGCTATTTCTTTTAAATATCTCCTCAGTTATCTTCACGAGGCTGAGGGGACCCCGTTCCAGACCCACTACTTCTCAGAAAATCTGGTAGCGCCGAAATCGAACCCGGGACCTCTAGGTCTGTAGCCAGAAACTCTGACCACTAGAGCACAGAGGCGGTCCTCTTCATTACAGAAAAGAACGAAGGAAAGGAAGAAATGTAATATAGAGAGGATAAAAGAAGGAAAAGCCTATGATGCGCTACATTTTCCTAATTCACTTTGGGCAATGCGATGGCAAGACGAAGTTAGACTGCAAACTATTTCAGCTTCATTCTTAATTCACTCAAATCATGTTACGAACTCCAGAAAGCGACGTCATGAAGTGTTCCGATAACTTCATCTTCCTAAACGCGGCTGAAATATCAAAAGAACATCGCCGATAATCGACTCTGACGTCATATATCCGGATTACAACCTTAAGCTTCCCTGTAGACTCTGCAATCTCCAATTACTTCAATGTAACTTTATTCGGGAGGAAAAATGCGCTTGTTGGTGGAATTCTAAAGGGTATAAGATTACAGTTGAGACATCGGCGATTCCATTAATGAAAGGAAGCCTCTGTCTCGCTCCCGGAATAAGCCAGCAAAGGATCTGAACAATGAAGCGGCGCAATGCATAGGAAAGGACATTGTGTCAGACCAATGAGCGGCTCGCCTAATAGAGATATTTCGCCATTCGCTCCCCAATGTATTAGAATGATCGAGTCAAGGAGAGTGAGATTGGAAGGGCATGTAGTACGAATGGGATAGAGGAGAAATGCATATAGGATATTGGTGGGAAAGCCAGAAGGAAGGATACCACTGGGAAGACCAAGAAGTAGGTGGGTGAACAATATTAAAATTGATCTTAGAGATAAATGATGGGTTGGTATGGATTGGAATGATCTGGCTCAGGATAGGGATCGCAGGAGGACTCTTGTGAACACGGTAATGAACCTTCGGGTTCCATAAAATGCTGGGAAGTTCTTGAGTAGTTGCACAATTAGCAGCTTCTCAAGAAGGGCTCAGCTCCATGAGTGAGTGAGATCCCCATTGTATAGTTCGCTAAAACCGAAATTTGAACCAAAACTATGGGGATGATTGCTTCACAAGGAAATAACAGCTAATCAGTTCGTCGAAAAAAAAAACCTATTTCTCAATAAATGGAAGCCGAAGGTCGATTACAATGTTCACAAGAGCCTGCCATTATGTCCCAATTTAAGCCAGTTTAATCCAGTTCGTACATATTCTATTTTTGCGATAGTTGCCCTAATTATATGTGTTGAAGATTAAGCCTAAAAGCTTAAAACTATTTGCAATTCCTCAGGTCCATATAATAACAACGGGCATGCAAAGCCATGTAAAAACATTCATTTCGAACCTAGAATATAGTGTAGAGGTTGGCTTAACACATGTACAAAGTAGTTGGTCCGTTGGTTAGCGCACTTTCCTAGCGTTCAAATTGCCCAGGATTCAATGCCAGCCACTGTAAACCTTTATAGAACCACATACGATTGCATTTCCTTCTTTGTGCGGGTTACTGTACGACAGTGTCAGTATCCAGAATATACAGCATCGCATTGTAGGAAGATTGATGTATGATGAACTGGAAATAATTGAAATAAATTGGTCAAGGTAAAGGTCCAATCGGCCGGTCACGGTAGCCGAGCGGTCTAAGACATGCACTGTCTTCGCTCGCTCGGAATCCTGGATCGTGGGTTCGAATCCCACTCAGGGCATGGATGTTTGTGTGCGTTTTTCTGTGTTTGTGTACAGGTAGAGGCCTTGTGACGAGCTGATCACCCGCTCAAGGAGTCCTACCGAATGTGTAAGATCTAGAAAAACCGAAGTGAACGGAGAAGTTCATGGAGGTAGGCCTAGGCCCACTGGTGCTGTAGTGCCAAGGAAAAACAAAAGAAAAAGAAAAAGGTCCAATCGAGATAGGAGAGGTAGAAGAACCGAAGTCAGGATGGTTGGTGTTCCGGCTAGAACCACACACCTTCCACATACGGTTCTACGCTATCGCGCGGTGACTGCATGTTTTTACGGATAAACGATGAAAATAGAGGTTTCATTAATCAGGTTCGCAAATTTTCTTCTGCAGCCATAAATTGGCGGGTTTCTTGACATAAAGCTTTTAAAATAAATGCATAACATAGAGGCCCGGTATATCTACACGTTTTATCTTCGAAAACTGCTAGGTGGATTTCAAATTTGGTAGTAGATATCTGTGCTAAAGGTTACATAATTCGGTTTGAATTCCTTTCAATCAAATAAACCCCTCAAGTTATGAGAAATTCGAAGTTCACTTTGCCCGTTTTATCAAAATTGGTTTAGTGCACAAGAAGTTGGTGAATGACGTATTATATATAGCCTGCATTATAGACTGAACTATAATACTTCATGTGCCAATCCATTTTTGCATTCAGCCCTTGACTTAGCAGCATCAGGTTCTATAAATTTCACAATAAACCCTTCTTTCGGTATTATACTGAATATTTTCATACGTACAGGCAAAGATTACATCAGATTATGTAGGGTCTCTCACTTTATTTGTAGTGTGATTTTAGGTTCACATGTAGGATTGGCTCTCGATAGCGTTTTGTACAATTGGATTTACTGACCACTTACGGGTCGTAATCGCAAGAAATTATACCAGTCTCTCAGAGTTACACACTCCAAAGTTCACTGTTAACTACAGCACATATTAAGTCTTCTCCGTCTTCACTACTCGTTTCCTGATAACTGGTGTTCACACTGCCCACTTATGTCCTTGCCGTCTGGCACATAATCTACTCTTCCATAACTCCACTAAGTATTCACTTCGTCCCGCTTATCACTCCTCGGCACGAACCATCGTAGGAAACACCGTTTTCAACAGTTCCTCTATTGCTGCGTGTTGATTCGTTGCTGTGGAGAAGTGTTTGTTTGCAACCGTTACCCAATAACGGCTCTGGTATATTTGCTTATATCGCGGTCGCTGCCTAGTAACGACTCTACACGATACAAATATATATATATATATATATAGAGAGAGAGAGAGAGAGAGAGAGAGACATGACGCCTGAAAGCCAGAATAGTCCATTGCTAGACAACGGCTCGCTATGAAATTAACACAAGTTCCCGCGGCAACGGAAGACGCGGAATAGCGCACTGCTAGATAATGGCTCGCTACGACATTAGCAAGTCGCTAGGCACGTTTCGTAGCAATGAATAAACAAAGAATATAACACAGGAGCTGCCTGAGATGGTGTTCTACATTCAGTTCGTCTAGAAGTTATAAAAGGGGGCCACGTAATTGATTCGAGAGTTCGGTTCAGTTCAGGAGACTTCAGTCATTCAATCGTGAGAGAGCTGAATGTTCAAGGACAACGGAAGTGGAAGAAGTGACCGATTCGTAAATCAGAACAAAGTCAGTCACAGTGGAAGTGAAGACACTTGTAGTCCACTCAGGAATGGAGCGAGTCTTAGACAGTTATTGATGGCGAGTGTTATAGTTGATTGTTTTTGTAAAGAAGTGACAATAAATCCAACCAACCAATCTAGAACCCGTCATGGGACCTTGGACACGTGACATTTTGGTGTCAAAGTGTTTTTTTTTTCCCTTGGCACTACAGCCCCAGTGGGCCTAGGCCACCCTCCATGAACTTCTCCGTTCACTTCGGTTTTTCTAGAGCTTACACATTCGGTAGGACTCCTTGGGCGGGTGATCAGCTCGTCGCAAGGCCTCTACCTATACACAAACACAGAAAAACGCATACAAACATCCATGCCCTGAGTGGGATTCGAACCCACGATCCCGGCTTCCGAGGGAGCGAAGACAGTGCATGCCTTAGACCGCTCGGCTACCGTGACCGGCGTCAGAAGTGGTTACGACCATAAATATTAGAATATATTACCTGAACAGGTTAGCATAGAGGTAACGCTCCAGACTTGTACTCTAGAGACACTCCGTTCTAATCTATACTGGGACAAGGGCTATCCTGACCTGAGTTTAACAATGTTTTCAATAGCTCAGATTATAAAAGTGCAGCGTCGAATAATACGAAGATCTGTGAATAAATTAACTGGAAATGATATAGATGGAAGCGGCCGTGAACTAATCCGAGGTGTTATCTAGGCATTTGCCTACACAGAGGGAGGAAGTCCGCGAAGAGCCTATCAGGACCAAGACCTGAACATGGAACCTCTTGAATAACAAGCAAGAGTTCTACCCACTCTATCCCGACGTTCGGCATATCTAGAACCTAGGCTAACGAGACAAACAACAACCACAAGCCACCTGGAACACTTCATACATTAAGAAAATAACGTCGCAACATCATATCGACACAACAACCGAAGTGTGACAACTCCACGCAATAGTCCACATTCCCCAAGAACTAGAATACACGAACAGCAAACCCGAGGAATAATATACTATATATACACTATATTATATATATATATATATAATCTGAAATTTGATTTTAATAATTTACAATAATTGTTCTAACCAATTAATTTTAATTTTCACTTCGAGGATCTTGTAAGAAGTTCAATATCAAAACAAAGAACAACCCTAAAATATTGTCATGTGTAGGGTGGTACACGTGACGAAAATAACGGGTTCTAGTTAGGATGACTGGATTTATTAGCACTTTGGTTACACTCTCTCTCTTAATTACAATTAGTGCAGCGTTATCGCTGTTTCTACACTTTATAATTCACTGTTGCACACACACACACACACACACACACCAGTCCTCTCTCTAGAACGCAATTAAACATAGGAACCAGCGCTTCAGATCACTCCAGATATCACTGCATTGCAACGCACATATAGTCTTCAACGTCTGTCAGCACTTCACAGCTGAATCCTGACAATTCCGTTCCATGACGGCTTTGTGTCCTTGACTCACAGGTTCTCGGCTATGACCAGCTACGACTCATAACTGCCCTGAACTGAACTTGCATCTGAATTCACTTCTCTTATAAGCGCTCTCCACAAACCCCAAGGAAGATACATATTATTTTAGACGTGTTCACACTTCCGTTGCTTAGAAACGGATTGCATAACACCGTTGTTTTACTGTTGCTTGGCGCGGATGGTACAAAAACACAGACTCTTCCATTGTTACGTAACTTAACAGCAGACTGCTTAGCAAGAATTTGTCTTGGCAGGAACTCGTTTACCAACTCGTTGCCTAGCAATGGGTGTACATGTAACATTATGGATCCACATTAGGTGCAAGTTCAACACTTAAGATGAATCAGCACCTGCTGATGACCCATTAGGGGTCGAAATATGTTGTGCCTCAGGCATACACCACCATGTAAATAGGTCATCTGTATACTTTTTATAAATTGTTGTGCTGACTGATATATGAAATGAACATTTTTATGAGGTAAATTATATAGGCTCAACGCAAAAGAATGCATTTGGAAAACAGTTACACTTCACCAGACGAGACGACAGCTTCCCACTTTTGTTTGTACAACGCTTTGAGCTAGAAGCCCATTGTAGTGACGTCCCGGCAACTACATTCACACCGGCAGGAGAAGGCGACGTGTTCCACGTATCGATGAGGCGTGATGGCTGAAGCGAGACAGATCTCTTGCAAACTTTGCGTAATATAATTGGCATAATTAACTGGGTGGCGCTCCGTGCGGAGAGAACTTGGATACCAACATGAAACTTTTCCTGAGGCAAGAATATTCCTGTCAAGTTTGTCTGAAATACAGCCTGTTCCAAAACTTCTTACACTCATATTCATAGAAGTTTCCTTTTCTTACAAATGTGACATATTAGATTTATTTTTCTACATGTTCATTTCTGTAATTGTCACCGTCTATTCTGTAACTCTGAATAATAAAGCACGCTAATTCTAACCGAATTATTTTCAAGCGAAAAATATAAAATTACACTTGGAACACCAAAACGTAATGCCATTAACTAAAATTGCCATAAGAAATTGTATCACAGGGATATGCGCTGGATTAAAGTGGCTCAGGATATAATTCAATGGAGGGTATTTATAGTGACTGTGGTAAATCTTGAAATTTTATAAAAACAGATCATTTCTTGATCAGCTGAAAAACTGATTACCAGGAAATGGTCTAGTAGTAAGCACCTTTGCTCAGTTCTTTGTTTTATGTGAAAATAGCGAGCTTCGTATTTTGTAATCTTCATCGAATGACTTTATTAAACGTTTATCAAACCATAAGACAACAAAGGAATATAGACGTACACAGGAGTATAAGAGTAAAGCGAACCATAGAGAAATAGTGTCTTAGGATTTGGAAATTTTCAAAGTTGTAAATTAAACAATGAACACTTGGCTTCCAAATACCCTAGATGATTACCAAAGTCTCTTCTTCTCGATAATAATTAAACGAAGTTTCCTTCCACATGATCTACCGCCTCTGTGGTCTAGTGGTCAGAGTTCCTGGCTACAGATCTAGAAGTCCCGGGTTAGATTCCCAGCCCTACAAGATTTTCTGAGAAGTAGTGGGTCTGAAACGGGGTCCACTCAGCCTCGTGAGGATAATTGAGGATCTATTTTAAGGAAATAGCGGCTCCGGTCTAGAAATCGTAAAATAACGACCGTGGGTATTCGTTGTGCTGACTACATGACACCTTCTATCCGCTAAAGTTGGCACTAACTTCGCCGACAAGCGGCGGTCCCTCGGTCGGCATACTTCGCTTGCGCACTACAGGCTACGGAGTGTTTTGTTTATGATCTACAGGTATATAAACATATACCGCCATCTTTGAGCCGATTGTCTAGATAATGTGGGAACCTCAACGTCTCACAACCCTATGGGCCTTCACGGTCTGGTACGGGGATAGCTTTATTTTTTTTTTCCATTGTGTTGAATTATTTTATTCGCGATCATAATATGTACACATCTTCAAAAACAAATGTTCAATTGTTTGAGCAAAAGCTAACAATTAAGGAAAAACTTTAAGTTGCGGCTGTGTTTAAATCAAATTTGTCTTGATCTTTTGGTTTTTGCTCCATTATGCTATGATTCTGAAGCACATATTCAGCAGTTCATACATACACGTCTCTGCATAACTCATTTTCTTTTAGTGTGTAATAACAATAAAGAGTGAATCCTTCATACTGATTGTACCTGTATACAAGGTCGGGCAAATAAGTTTCGAAACCCATTTTTAATTTCGAGCCGGCCAAACTGAAAATGCTGTCACTTGGAAGATTAGGCGACGCATCAAGACAAAGCTCACACGAAAACTATGGATAATCTGCGTTCAGTATTCATTGAAGAGTAAGCTCGTTGGATCACTGCATGTCGTTAACTTTGTCCAGACGAGAAAATGGCGTGTACGCTGTAACAGAGAGCGAATGTCAATTTTTGTGTTAAACTGCAGAAATCTCCGAGTGAAATGCTAGGTTAAAAACCGTTTATGATGAATGCACAGGTAAAAAGAAGCCACAGATGTTAAAGTCCCAAATCAAAATAATGTTAATCTTCTTCTTCTTCTTCGACATCAGAGGTATCATCCACTTTGACTTTGTGCCCGAAGGGACCACTGTTAATTAGCCATTCTATGTGGATGTGTCGAAAAGGCTTCTTGATGCCGTGAGGAGCAAGCGAGGAGAGTTGCGCAGAGATTGCTCATCGATTTTTCACAAAAATGCGCTGCATATTCTTCGCTTCGAGTGTCAGTTTTTAGCAGGAAAAAGCATCTCTGCCATGGATCATCCGCCGTACTCTCCTGACTTGGCTCCAGCCCACATCTGGCCATTTCCAAAACTCAAAAGTGTGCTCAAAGGAAATCGTTTCTCGGACGTTGAGGACACTAAATCATCTGTGGAAAAAAAAATGACATTCCTGTACAGGATTAAAAAAATGTTTCCAACAATGGCCGAAGCGCTAGGAATATTGTAAAGAATTAGAGGGAGATTACATTGAAATATTCTAGGTTGCTTATATCTGCAGCTCTTAAAATAAATTATTAAAAAATTGTAAGATTTGAGGCTTTCACGGCGGTGACTATGAAGAAAGCAGTCTTCTGGGATTTGGCACCGTGTATATGTGGTGTTAATCGACGATTCGGAGGAACGTCGGTTAACACCACATATACACGGTCCCAAATCCCAGAAGACTGCTTGAATTTAATGTTTATTGTCGGGGAAGAGTTCATCGTAATATTAATTATTTAGTTTATCTGAAACAAGGCACCTTTGAAATTACAGAATATCACTTTTCTTTCTCCCATTACCTTCGTTTTCTATTGTATAGCGCTAATGTCAGCATTCCATTAATACCTATGAAGTGTACACTGTACAATTATTTCAATATTATTTAATATCAAAATCCCTTTGTTCTCACTGAAACGAACTGTTTCCATGGCAACCGATTGTCATAAGATCTGGCTGCACCGGCAGGGGCTGTTAACACTACGCCCGACAGGTAGTGATTTGACGAACCCGCGAGTTTGGATTTAAACTGCTCACAACCCGTGGTTCAAGTATTGAGATCAGCTGGCTCCAGAGCTGGATCTTCCACATCCTTTCCCCTTCCCTCGTCTCTAACAAATCCAAAGCTTCTAGTATGAGGAGCCTACCACACCTCAGTCACGGGTTGGATGACATGTTAAACACTATACGTCCCCACAGCCGGTCTTCATCCGCATCTTCACTGGCAATACAGAGTAAATCTAGCGCCCCCCCCCCCAAAGTTTTGATCTAAAATGTACGAGTACATTTCTGCCGTCCATTCCGAAGACTTAGTTCAACTCCTAACATTTCATGTTCTGATTTATATTTAACAGTGACCTTCAAAGTGTGTAACATCGAAAGCAGATTTCAAATGAGCCAGTCGCCTTTATTTCGAGACTATACCCCAACATTCGTCTAGAGAAAATGAAGAAAATAGTGAATATCATCAGTCTGGTTGATAGAAACGCGACTGGGTACCCCCCGAATGCAGGTCTAAAGGGCTACTGTCACAATATCTGCTCGGTTCTCGTGTCATGTCTATGGTGATAGACGGCGAAACAGAATTATGTGGAGAACCTCATAGATACAAATCTCTAGACGGAAAGTGAGGGAGACAGAGAGACGTACCCCGTAGACGGGAGGATAATACTAAATCGAATCGTGGAGAAATAGGTTATGAGGAAATAACCGGACTGGACTAGTTCCAGGTAGGGTCTAGTGGCGGGTTTTTAGTGTGAATTTCACATCTCGACAAGTTACGACAGTTAGATCAAAGTTGTTAATACCGCGTTGGAAATGTACTTCGTAAGGAGGAAACAAGAAGTAATACAGATTTTTTGTTCGTGAAACCTCTTCGAAATCTGAAGACGATATGGCAGAGGTGTCAAACTTGATCTAGGATAAATTATTTGTTCACATACTAATTGGATTTGAGCCAGGATAGCGCAGTTGATATAGCGACTGGCTACGGGCTGGACGATCAAGGAGTTGGAGTTCGTGTCCCGGTAGGGACAAGAATTTTAATTTCTCCATATCGTCCAGACCGGCTCTGGGGTCCACCCAGTGGTTACCGGGGGCTCCTTCCCTGGAGGTAAAGTGGCAGGGGCGTGAAGCTGACCACTTACCTCCAACTAGTGCAGAAATCAAGAAAACGTGGGTCTATACATCCACTCCCCCATACGTCTTCATGGTGCAGTACTTAATTAGTAAAGCACAGGACAACTTTACCTTTACTAACAATCAAGTTCCTTCCGTCAAATGTGACACTTTTTTAANTAAGCACAGGACAACTTTACCTTTACTAATTGGGTATAACTGGCGTAGGTGACGATCTAACTGGGAACCTTGGCTTTAGTCGCGGTAAACCTTGAGTGCGTCATCCATCTTCTGAAGAAACAACAAAGAAATAATCTATTCTACATACTACGTTCACGGTTGGAGTAAACGTAAAGAATGCAAGATGTTGGCCTCTTCCCGGCTGCCTGGCGGAGCAGATCCCCAAGCATCCTTCATGCCATGTTTTGTTTCACTTATTGTGGTCAGGAAATCAGCAAGTAATATAGTACGTGTACAGTCGTCCAATCTATGTGTTTTAGGGTCGTCCGGATAGTCATTGGTGGCTAGCTGTGATGAGCAGTACGTAAAGTTTCGTAACGCCTTTGTTACCACCATCGGCTCACTATTAACTAAGTTTTCTATTTCTCGCACATGATATACAGAGTGATTTTAAATTATTGTCGGCGTTTTCGTGGCCTATAGTCTTGAAACCTGAGAAAACTAAGTAAAACTGCTTATGGAGTATGGAAGTGTAGCTCAAAAAGTTTTACTGCTTATAGAATCACTATTGCAGAATGCTAAACAACTTCGATACGCCCGCCTTTCGTGGCACGTAAGGTGTCCAAGCGGTATTCAATTTCCCTCCAAGTGTTTTCCAGCATTTGCGGTTGTTTCGATCGCAACAACAGTTCTGAGAGAGTATTGCATTGCCAAACAAAACTTTTGAGTTCCATTTTCATATTCCATAAGTATTTTTAATCTTTGTATCTAATTAAAAAATTACAGACCATGAAAATCCCGACAATAATTTCGAACTATATTATATTTTTATTGTTTATATCTCGGTCAAGTGTGATTTGTGGTGGACAACGTGGCGCTGGGGCAGGCTTTCTCCGAGTACTTTGGTTTCCCTTGCCAATATTCATTCCACCAATTGCTCCACAATCACCCTCACCTATCATCTTGGGCTATTACAATAGGCCAGAAGTGGCCGCAGTACAAGGGACTTAGTTCCACCCCACTAGCAATAAAAAAATATTGTTTATATCTCACTCAACAGTAATCGTTAGTGAAGTCTAACAGACAGTGTTGCTGTCTGCTGTGCGATCGTTCAGTCTGGTATATATTTCTACATCGAGAATGCTTATTTACCTGCGTTATTTTTTCTCTCAACAATTTAAAACTTCTGGCATCGACTGCAGAACTTCAAATCTCATATTTCCACGACAAATTATTGCCACAAATTTATTTTCTGCATGAGCTGCAAACCGCGTTGTACCTCTGGGTTATATTATAAATTAAACCAACACTTAACCAACCTTGCTTAATAACACGAGGTTGGCAGCAGGGCACGCCTCGCTTTGCAAACAGTAAATACAAACTTGTCCCCCGGGCACTGCCTATACAAGTTATGGCATGATTTTGATGAAGATAAATATGTTAAGTCGACAACAGGGGATTAATTAACAAACAAACTTCATCACATATCATCAAAGTAGAGAACAGCCCTTGTTTCTTCCGTAAGGTTACGAAGTTCGAGATGAAGTTACACTAAGTAATGTGGACAGAAATAGGCCACGGGGCGGGCCCCATTAATGGAAGTTCGATGGAAATGGCTGATTCAAGCGTTATTGAGAGACTCTAACCGGATTCGGTGACACTGATCATGCGTCTATACATCTCACATTCAAATTAAATTCCGTAATAATAGCCGGTTTCATCCTTCCAACTAGAAAAGAAATGTATGACACGTTCTATCAATATAGTACATGATCTCTTGTAGGACAACATCCATAAATTACATAGGCCTACCGAACGCAAAGAATTATTACAAACCAGCAAAATTGCCAGTTTTTCGCCTATGTATTTCTTAAAATAGAGAACAATAAAAAATAACTAACAAATAACAAGACTTCACAGGACTCCACTCCCAATCCGATTTACGTCGTCATGTAAAAACGGGAATAATTTTACAATAACATATAATTATAAATTTGTTACTTATATATATTTGGTGCCGATCATGGTGGCCGTGCGGTCTAAGGCAAAAACTGTCTTCGCATGCTCGAACGTTGCGATCGTAGGTTCGAATCCCACTCAAGGCATGAATGTCTGTGTGTGCGTTTATTCTGTGTTTGTGTTGTCCTGTGTATAGGTAGCGACCTTGCGACGGGCTGATCCCCATCCAAGGAGTCCTATCATTTGTGTAAAAAAAAAAATTACGAAACTGAAGAAGAGGCAAGGGTACAACAAAGGGCTGCAGAGCCACTGATTAATGAACGTATTTTATAAAAAAAACTTTCCCTGCAACAGGCCGTGAAGGCCCATAGGGTTGTGAGAGGTCGATATTCCCACATTTTCTCTACAGAGTCGGCTCACAGATGGCAGTGAGTTTGCCAGCCTTACGCGCCGGCCGGGCGCCCTTTTCTCCCCATGAAGATATCTGGTACTCATTTCTGTTAAGAGTCGAGTCTACCCCAGTCTCTCGATAGCACCAAAGCTGGCTGTGGGACCCATCCAGTCTCCTATACAATGGCTACGGGGGGCTGTCTCCCCTGGGACAAAGCGGCAGATGTGTGAAGCTAACCACTCACCCCCATCTGTTGGAGCAATACTTCCGCTCTCCAATATGTTTTCTGGGTGCAGTGCTTAATAAATTATTTATACGGATAAATTCGCCCTACGTTCCTACGTTTTCATTATCAAATATAGGTCTAGAACTCATCGGTATGTCCACGTTGTCTGCAGCACTGTAGCTCTAGTCGCGCAAATCCATACGCACAGTAAGCAATCGTAACATTAGTGTCTTTACTGGAGAATACTAGATTTATCTGATGTGGTTATGGATTTCTACTGTCGTTTACCCTAACAATTAGGTTTATATCCATATATATTTTTTTAAATAAAAATAGTTTTACAGAGGGGAGTGCATATGTTTTTGAGCTCACAAGCATTTGAGCTCAGCATACCGTTTATATTTCTGCCGAATGCGCCCACAAATGCTTGTATAATCTTTATGTTTTCAAATTCTGCAATCGTAATTAGTTCTAAGAAACTCGACACCATGCTTCCCAGAGGAGCGTCTTCAACGGTTTAAGTAGGCTGGTGTAGAATACACTGGAAGGCCGTGTCTATTTAAGTGACATAAAAGTCATCCAGCACTGGCCGTAAGCAACAATGAAAACAAAAATTACCCTTAAACGTATTTCAGTTTCTGAAGTTAGAATTGGAAGCACGGGACGCTAATGTATATATTCCGTATCCCCTTACTACGCTTAGATTCACAGCGTTACGCGAAATTTAAATCAATTTTGTTGCTGTCCCTAATTGAATTTCCAAACGATGTTCAGAGCTGCGACATTCTAGGAGACGAATTTCTTTCAAGACAACGGAGTCTGGAGGTTTTTAAAACCAGAGAACTAAGCCATCAATTAATCTGAGTCTTAATTCGCACAACATGCTGAAAGGGAGGCTTCTGATAAAGAATTCCATAAGCATTTTATGTATCATTCTGTCCCATAATTTCGATTTGCATGGAACTCAGTTTGCTGTTCCTGAAGCCATTGTATACGCACGTAATTTTAAGTAATATAAATATGGCGCTTGTACGAAATCGTAACATACGACCGATTCTGAGCCATTCATGTTCTCAAATTTGGAAACGTGATAAATCTTTTGAAAACTCTTAACTCTGTTCAGTTCTTCGTCCCTAGAAATATAAAATAACACAGCAATGTGGATGGTCATATTCAAGCACACGAAAACTTACGTAAAGGTAAAATTGTCGCTGTGCCTAACCATAACTAAGCCATGAAGAGGTATGTGGAGTGGATATATAGCGCCTCGGCCGCTTTACCCCACGGGGATTCTGTGGACAGGAGGCTGGTTGGGCTCAGGAACAAATTTGGGCAACGTGAAGAGAAGTCTTGCCCCTACCTGGACTCGAAACCCGACCGATCGGCCGTAGCCAGTCGCTACACCGACGGTTCCAAAAATATATGTATATAAACACATATCTTCCTTATTAGATTCATCGTCGACAGCTGACGTGCAGTAACCTGACACTTAATATGTCGTACAGTATGAGTCTAAAATATCCTAAAATAATATCTGCTGGGCGTGACGTTATGCAACGTAAGAATGCCCGCGTTTCGAAGGGGCATTTTTTATTGCTAGTGGGGTGGGACTAAGTCCCTTGTACTGCGGCCACTTCTGGCCTATTGTACCAGCCCCAGATGATAGGTGAGGGTGATTGTCGAGCAATTGGTGGAATGAAGATTGGCAGAGGAAACCGAAGTACTCGGAAACAACCTACCCCACCGCCACTTTGTCCACCACAAATCCCACTTGACCAGACCCGGGATCGAACCCGGGCCGCCGCGGTGGGAAGCCAGCGACTAACCGCTTGAGCTATGGCGCGGCCTACGAAGGAACATACTATACCCACATTAACGGGCCAAGGATATACGCAGCGTCACATAGTAGAATAATGCAGCCCTGTTCTTCCTAACTACGCTGTGAGAATATCAGATCTCACGCTGAGATATCTGTAGCGTAATTGAAAGCAAGCGCATATTAATTGCATTAATATTTTATGGTTATGTTTTACAACTATAATGTAATGGAAGTACTAGTATTTATTAGAGCAGGGGGAGGAGGTATCCTTTTTCGGATAGCGGGTAATTTGGAGTAGAATATAATTTACAGTGGCCTCTACTGAAAAAAATGCGAATTGAAATAAGTACATTACGAATGGCTCTTCATCGTGTGTCTTCATACCAAGGTATTTTCTAAAACATTGTAATAAATTTCCTTAGGAAAAATTACTATAATTAACACACAAATCCCTTGGCGAATGCGGCATCTTAACACAATCTAAGCATTTACGACTTCTCTCTGAGAAAGCTAGCCCAGTCGGTAGTGCCCAGTAGTGCCTCTGACTTGCATTCGGGAGACAACCGGTAAGCAATTCGCCATGGACACTGGCTGTTCTACCTGTGGGGTTTCGTGGTTCTCCTCAGTCTCTCCAGACAAATGTTGAGACAGTAGCACAAATTGCCGGTCACGGTAGCCGAGCGGTCTAAGGCATGCACTGTCTTCGCTCGATCAGAAGCCGGGATCGTGGGTTCGAATCCCACTCAGGGCATGGATGTTTGTGTGCGTTTTTCTGTGTTTGTGTACAGGTGGAGGCCTTGCGACGAGCTGATCACTCGCCCAAGGAGTCCTACCGAACGTGTAAGATTTAGAAAAACCGAAGTGAACGGAGTTCATGGGGGTAGGCCTAGGCCCACTGGGGCTGTAGTGCCAAGGGGAAAAAAAGTAGCACAAATTAGGCTAAGACTGCTTCCTTACACGCCCTTTCCAGTTCATTATGAGCTACAGTAATCATCCAACCATTCTACTCTACTGAGTCTGAGATTGTTATAGTGTCCGTCAACAAACCGTAAAGTAAATACATATAAATTCTGGATTTCTCGGCACCAGCCAGGAACTTGGTCCATAGCTCATAAATCACGTGATTTCCGATTGTCAACGAACAAGTAAGAAATTATTATAACTATTTAAAATTGTAGTGGGATCCCAAAAGACTTACAAGGGCATCAATGTACTTTCGGGCATATGCTTACAGACCCCCACTCTACTAGTTAGAATTTGAAGGGCATTTTCACTTATGGCTCTTGCGCTCTGCGAAGATGTCTTAGGAAAAAAAAGTAATATGCTGTTTACATATAGATAACAGTGTTGCGTTCCGCGTCCTCCTCCAACATGCTGAAGCACAACGGTTAGAGATGGGGGAGTGATTAACTGGATTTAGGGAAACAGTGACAAAACCTTGCGACGAAGAATTTGTATAGAAGTTAAACTACATATTATGAAATATGGCGGAAGGGTTACACGTTCTGAACGTGATTTTACACGTCACACTGTTAGATTACTCTCACTTTGTATTCTGCACGTAATCGATTTGAATCCAAGCGTGGATCCCATAATAGATGGGGATATCTGCAGTTTCTCTGGGTGAAAACCTGCATGCTTCTTTAAAATGGTTAATCACGGACTCTTTTTTTTTTCTATTTTACCATAATCGTGCTACCACCTCTTCCAATCGACAGCATAAATCTCCACGATTTATTAAGCCATAAAGTAAGTAAACTAAAAAAAAAACGACTCCACTCCATTACAAATTCTAATCAAGTGACAATCAAACCTTGGTGCACAAAACGGGGGTGCCCCAAAACTGAATAATAAATACATTACATTCCTCGAAATTTACAATAGTATGTTGGTATAGGTTGTTAAAGACTACAGTCATATCACTCTACTATGTGTTCAAAAACAAATTCACTTAACATCCTCAAACCACCATGACAGAGAAAACGACAGCTAGAGAGTAGTTTGCTTTTTTTTAACTCGCTTAGTGGGGGGGTGGAGTCCAACTGGGTCCACTCGGCACGGCGGCCACTGATTGGCTTATTGTAGCCTGCCCCGGGGGGTTATGATGGAGAATTTGGTGGAATGAAGATTGGCAGGGGAAACCGAAGTACTCGGAGAAAACCCGCCCCAGCGCCACTTTGTCCACCACATCCCACTTGACGAGACCCGGAATCGAACCGGGGCCGCCGTGGTTGGATGCCAGCGACTAACCGCTTGAGCTATGGCGCGGCCCAGCTAGAGAATAAATCTGAACAATTCTGCGGTAGGATTTGGAGTTCTCATAGCGATGACTACGAAAAGTATATTCTTCTAGGTAGCACCGGCATGTAGTTCGGAAAAAGCTTGTTTTGCAGGAACATATCGCTTCCATATTCAGGATCGAATAAACCAAACAAAATAGCGGCAAACTGAGTTCTGCTCACTCTTTCGACCCTGAAGATGAACGGGTCTTGTTCCTCCTTCTGAATCACATGGCGTTAGAACCCGGAAGAACGTAATCCTCGGTTTTCTGGTAGATGATCCATTTTCTTGGTAACGTGCTGCTTTGAAATGCGTAGAATTTGAGGTTATCACAGCGGTGGTTATGAAGAGTACTTACCTTCTGGGATATAACGCCGTTGACGTTCAAAGGATTACAATGCGTTATGTCCCACAAGACAGTACTCTTGCTTTAAACTATTTCTCATATTTTTACGCAACTAATTATATTTTGCAAAGTGTCTATCAAATGCACTAATGCACTGCAAAGGTGACAGGAAACGACAAGCATTTGTTTACGCAATTGCCGAATTATGGATATAACATGCTTACCACGATGCGAAGAGAAAGCCCATACCCCGTAAGTAGTTGCAATAGGCCACTAACACCATTACGCACAGTTCCTGTAGTTATCATTTCCTCTGCCTCTATGCACTATAAATATCTCAGAAATTACTTATACAGTTTGTTATGAATATTCATTGATCTATATTAAAAACGAAAAATAATTACTTTCGATTTTCGTAACCTTTCCAGTATATGACGAAATTGTCGAATAAATTCAGCATTGTTGTCCTGATTGATGCATTTACCTTGTCCCACAGGAGGCATCAGCGGCGAGCCGAACGCTGTCAAAACCAAGTGAACCACGATGATCACGGCCACCAAAGTCATGCCAGGCACCAGCATTGTTAGACGAACCACTCGCACTATCTTACGTCATAGCACTGCAACAATTTTGTATCCACCCAGTCACAGCAGTAACCATCACATGAATAATTTCGTACACCACCGACCATGGATTGAAAACACTGTCAGCTTTCACACGCAGAACACATCCACACACGCCTTTCTTCCTCTTCTTCCATCAGACTACTGAATTCCAAACTGGAAATGAACTAATAGTCTTTGGCGGTCTTTGGCTACTAGACTCGTAGGTTTTAACAGTAGGTGGGATCGATGAATACCTTCAGCAGATGGCAGTAAGAAGCAACCACGTTAGAGCGACACCTGTTAGCTTTGGTAAGACTATAGTGAAACCTTTAATAATTCTGCATACATGTCGGGCATCAACAAACGTACTGTTAGCGCCATCTAACAAAGAGTACATTCAACTGTATGATGCAGTTACAAATTGATTACGCCGTCGGACACAAACTTTTTCGTACTCAAATATTGTTCTGCACTTTATTCTTAACAGAAATGCTGAAGACAATATAAAATTGAGATTAATACTCATCAACTATGTAAAGATGCGAACAGAGGAAGATTCCAAAATAATCATATTGCTGTGGTCTCTGATGAATCCTCGAAAATCATCTCTAAAACTTAATCAAAAGTGCTGATGTCGATTTGAACACCGCAACTTTGGTTCCATTTGATCTTTCATTTCGTTGGTAAAATGTTCACGTCCAGTCAAAAATTAAAAGTGTAAATGGTTCTTATAGCACGACATTAAAGTAGGTATGAATTTCCATTGCTTATAGTTCATGTAAAAAATTATGCCATGGAACCCAATGACTGTTATACCTGGCCCTTGTCCTGAACCAACAAAATGTGGTTCATATCAATACATTTCGTTTACCTAATAACCACTTTAGTATTATCCTAATAATTACACCTTGGTCTGGCACTATTCATACCACTCCAGGTTACATGTCAATTTCTTTTCTTTCAACAACGCTATCACCCAAATGCAAATTAGGTTCAAACTATCACATAGGCCTCATCTCGCATATTACTTTACATACTGTTTTCACAATAATGACCAAAAAATACTTAAATTCAAATTAGTGGCTCTAAGCATAGATCCACAATCTAATTACTTCTCTTTGGCATAAGGAAAAATTGCCGGATCAGTGGAAGGAATCTATTATTGTACCAGTTCACAAGAAGAGTGATAAAACTGGCTGTAATAATTAGAGGGATATCACTGCTATCAACTTCATACAAAATTTTATCCAATATTCTCCTCTCAAAGTGAAGTCCATATATAGATGAAATTATTGGGGATCATCAGTGTGGGTTTCGATGTAACAGATCAA
The DNA here is from genome assembly GCF_002891405.2 of Cryptotermes secundus. Taxonomy (NCBI): domain Eukaryota; kingdom Metazoa; phylum Arthropoda; class Insecta; order Blattodea; family Kalotermitidae; genus Cryptotermes; species Cryptotermes secundus. The sequence continues at coordinate 787,620 of NW_019731600.1, forward strand.
CTACAGATCTTTTGCATTCGTCAGATATTGGAGAAAAAATGGGAGTATGATGAGACAGTACATCAGCTATTCATAGACTTCAAGAAAGCCTATGATCAAGTTAGGAGGGAAGTATTGTACAATATTCTGATAGAATTTGGGATACCCATGAAACTAGTTACATTGATTAAAATGTGTTTAAACGAAATGTATAGCAAATTCCGTGTAGGTAAACATTTGTCTGATAAATTTCCTGTCCAGAATGGTCTAAAACAAGGAGATTCTTTATCACCACTCCTTTTCAACTTTGCTTTAGAATATGCCATTAGGGAAACCAGGTGGGACTGAAATTAAACGGGACACATCAGCTGTTGGCCTATGCGGATGACGTGAACAACACATATGTATATGTGCAATGCAGTCAGATTTCCAGAAATAAGTAAAAAAAATCAAATACCAAACTCCTTTATTTGTGAAACCAATATTTTCTACAAAAAGTACAGTCTTAAATTATGTAACTCATACAGTTTGATTTCATTTACAGTGTACCTATTTCAAGGGTCTACACTGTATTTTTCTTTCAAGCATTGTTTCAAAAAGTTCATGGTCTGTAAAATTCCCATGTAGATGGTGACCAGAAGCACAAGAGACAAAAAATAATTACACATCGATATGTGGAAAAAAAAAAAAATAATTTGGAGGCAGGGGCATTGGTGGTTTAAAATGCAGAAAATTAATTAGTACCATAACAATATATTGCACATTACTGCCATTCAGTGACTGTACATAAATGCTCTTGATTACATTTTTCTGTTATACTGGACAGTATGCTACAAATCTTTGGTTTCACGGTTTGGTACGCCTTAATCAGTGGTTCTCAAACTCCACTCATACCATAAATGACCTCAGTAGGGAGCGAAGAAATATCAACACAAAGCTTATTCTGATTTGTTTTTTCATCAGTTTCGTGTACAACAGATATAGGCACGTTAGTCTAATGCCTTCTGTCGCACCAATTCCGTCTTACAAGGGATGACAAGGCAGGGCTGGTAAGGGCCAGCAGCATATACAAAAGACAGACCCATCCTCTTGTCAGAGATGGTGCCCCACAGAAACAAAACCGTAACTGTCAAACAGTAATAAATATCTGGTCATGAGCTCCAGATGGCACTCGACACCAAGACTTACTGACTGACCGTCAGTCACAATGTGACTTTGACTTTGAATAACCTAACAGTAGTTCTGTCAAGAGCATAACTGGTTTCTACTGAGCCACAACAGTTCCCCAGGAATATGGAACACACACCTCTGCCGGGTAAATTAAATGAAAGTGCAATTGTGAATGGTGAATTGAAAAAGATGTGGTATTGGCTATTCCAAGAAAACAAAATTCTGACAGAAGACCAGGCTTATGGACTGATCTATATGATGATCAATCTGATGCCCTGATTAGTTATTTCAACATGCCATTAAAGTGATGAACCAGAATTGCGTGCAACAATTTTCTCAAATATAGTACTGGATCATTCTGCAAGTGTGCACCATTAATTCTAAAATAACATCTTCAGAGTATATCACTAAGAGTTCACTATCTCAAAATGCATACCACATACTCTAGGCACCTTTCTTACTAAGATCTATGATCTCTTGCCTAGAACACTCTTTGATTTGATAAATATGTAACTAGGTAAGATTTTTTAAAAATAATTTGTGAGGTTCATTGTTTCATATATTAATTAATGACATATAATATACAGATTATTAATATTGTAATGGTTTTGATTAACGTGTTGCCAGGCAACAGCTCTGTAAACACATTCAAACATGCAACAATAGATGTGGCTGTTTTTTCTATGTTGTCCACATCATACCCAGTACTGCTAATGGACAGAACAACTCGCAGTGTGACATGTGACACGTGTTTTCTGTGTGGTCTGCGCCATGCAACAATAGAGGGGTTGTTTTTTCTGTGTGTGGTCCTTGCCGAGAGAATATGGGAATGGGAACTGATTTGACTTGAATTCCAAAGTTCCAAGGGAACAGCAGTGTAGCCAGAGGAGGAATTAGAAGATGTTACATGTGCTGTAGTACATTGATATTGAGAGTGTGTAATTGAGTGGGACTTCTACACTTTCTGTGTTATAAATCCATTGCCAGTTAATGGACAGTGAACACCAGTGGAAACAGACTGAAAAGATTTAGTGTGGAGTGACTGTAAATTGTGAAAATCAGCAAGAGTATAATAATTATTTGTAGTTACGGCCTGTAGGCAGTTAATAAATCCAATTACCAATCCTAGTCTCTAGTCACTGAAACATGTGACAATATCAAAAGATATAAGTGAATAACTATTTACTGTCAAAGAGAGAGAATAGAGAGGAAAAGGTAAAGATTTATTTCAAGATGCTATTGCACAAAAGTTGCATAGAGTGAACGAGGAAAACCAATAAAGACTCAGTATGGACTGTCATTACCCAGTCAGAGATTCTAACAGGAACCTTCCACACAGAAGTCAGATGAAATACCTTCTGAGCTAAGCTACTCAATAAAACCATGTGTCATGCCTATAACAAATCAAAAGTTATACAACACACTGCTGACCAGTAAATTTATGTAGTTAGGAAGATATCACTTGAACAACTACACCAATACAAAAGAAAATGTATCAAATAAATACAAATTACCTATGCATCATACTATTTCGATAGCAAATGTATGAGGACCTGCTGGCCAAGCACTGCATTTCACAATAATATATTAACATTGAATTAAAATATGGCTACCAGACTAGTAGAACTGGGTGATTTAGAATCTTTCATTCCCAGACAAACAACTGCTATCTCTGTTAAAACACTGCCCTCAACCTCATGAGAAATTTAAAATATGTTCTTGGGTGAGAACAGGGTGCTGTGAATATCTGGACCAAAGATGAAGTGACAGGAGGTTGGAGAAAACTGCATAATAAAATGCTTCATAACTTGTACTCTTCGCCAAGTATAATTACAATGCTCAAGTAGAGGATGAAATGGGCAGGGCATGTAGAATGCATGGGGAATAAGAGGAATGTATATAGTATTTTGTTGAGAAAACCAGAAGGAAAGACAACACTAGGAAGACCTAGACATAGGTGGGAAGATAATATTAAGATAAATCTTACAGAGATAGGATTGGGTGGTATGGACTGGACTCATCTGGCTCAGGATAGAGGCCAGTGAAGGGCTCTTGTGAACATGGCAATGAACTACTGGGTTCCATAAAATGCTGGGAAATTCTTCAGTAGCTGCAGAACTCATGGCTTCTCAAGAAGGGCTCAGCCCCACGGAGTTAGTTAGTTCTTGGGTGGCAAGGTTTGCTGTGCCAGTAAAATGTCAACCAAGTTGCAGAGCAAGTAACTGCTACAATATAAATAATTACCAGAACTGAACCAGATGTTTTAACAGTCCAGCAAACTGCAACACAGACACTTACATATCAATCAATGCACATAATGTATCCTGCCAATGTTTCAGGATACTCATGCTTGGGATAATATGTCTTTTGTGGGAAGCCCCAATAAAAAGCTGGCATGTATTAAAAACATGCAATTTTTAAAACAAAGAGAGGACAAAATCAAGGCCTCGTGAAAAAATGAAATACTGCAGTTTCTGTTCATACTCTTCAAAACCTAATTAAGTTACTGGTTCCTCCGCCACACACAGAAACTATTGTATTTCCTCAAACTTCTGCATACTCCCAGGCATTGGATGAAGGAGAGGGTCTTTGCAAGAAACAATTTGTGTACCCTTGAGAAAACTGTCTTTTTCTGCCAGTCAGACATCAAATCCTGCAAATAAATAAAGAACAACATTCAAATTTCCAGGCACTAAGTAATATATATACTAACACTCAACATGTATACTTTCAGTACTTACATAAATTTACATAAGCAATTTTATTTATTATTTAAAAAAAGACATGTGGCTTATTCAATATTGCAGAGTATTCAGGAACGTATGGTACTTATTTTAGCCCCCTCCACTGAGAAATTCCCTTAAATCAGCTATAATTTTCAATGGCATATTGGGTATGGTTCAAATCAACTTTTATCTGGATTTGGGAAAATTTGCTTGCAGCCAACTAATCTTGCCATCACTATGCTTGAGCAGAACCAGGAAATACTATTCTTGAGTCTCATAAATAATAAATCATTTTCTTTCACAATCTGTATCTTGTTTCTCTTCAAATCACTCATCAAACAAGGTCTGCACGATCTGTAATTCACAAATAAGAGTGAAATATTGTGGTACTTGGCACGTGTATGCAATAAGCATATGGCTGTCTCATTCTTCCTACCTTATTATACAAATTTCCTATTATGGAAATAATTAATATGAATTAATACAAATCCTGCAGACTTCTTATCACGGAATACTGTAACTCAGCATACACAAAACTGATATGAAAAAGTAAAGTTAGCAGGAAATATCACTTCACTTGCCAACTAATGATTTAAACGTGAACAAGCGACACCTGAAAGCATCAAGAAAAACGTCCACCACCTACAGTTACTGTCATGGAGAATTTTTGCACAATTTCAATTTTCTTCTCTTGGACTCAATAGGTGACACTTCCACATACCTTGCATTTGCAATATGAAGCTGCAAGAACATGTAACATATGTCAAGAAGCACACATCCTCAGACACATGGCTCCACATAGTTCCCTGGGAACAGTCCTGTGATGCCATCCATGACACCTTCCCACCACCCATCATCATTCTTCTTTAGGACATATATAACGGAGCTTTCTTGAAAACTCAGTTCATCTTCTTTATCTGCATAGTAGTCATAGATTGCTACCACTAAAATGAAACAATCAGTGCATATTTATTTACCACAGAGTAACTTTGAAGCCAAGTACATGCTAACTCAGCTCTGAGGATCAACAGTACTGTATTTAGATAAATGCAGTTAGAAGATGTGTTCCCACTTTAGCATGTAATAAGCAAACAATCATTTCAAATTCACATACTATCAGAAGACCCTCCTGGGTTTAATGCTTTTATATCATGAGAAATACCATGCACAGTCACATACAGCAATCCTTGGCCAACAACGGTTTCACAACTGCAGAATTCAGTACCCAGTTTTGATATTAGATTTTATAAATGTGCTGTTTCTAACTTGCCTACAAAAAAAAATGATGGTTTCTGATGCAATAGATGCATATTTGCTAGAGGCATGGCTGTAACAACATGTGAAGGCAGTGTTTAGCTTCCATATCACCACTACAGTGAATTTTTTTTGGTAACACTTCTTTATGTTTTCAGTCTAACATATTGTCACGTGTTGGGTACATGTCATGCAACAAATAACTTCACACCCTCCTGGATCTAGCAAATTTACTGCACTTTCGCTCTCACAATTACAGTTTACAATTTTACAAGTACTGCCATCTGCTGTATCACAATTACTTCTTCTGCTGTAGTCACTGCCATACACTTGATACGACCTGACTTGACAACTGCTAGACTGAAATTGACTCGGCAACTTCACGATCCACACTGTGTCACTCCTAATCACACACACTGGTCACATACTCGTACTGCTCAGCCAGCTTTATATGCTGTTCCCTGCTGCCTCGTGTTACAGCGGTGTCCCCTGTTACATTACAGTTGGAAGTGCTGTTACGTAACCGCAGGGGAAGGGGGCAGAGTGTTGACTGGCCTGTTAACATAGCAGTGACAGCGCTCTGATGCTGTTACATCACTGCGGCAATGGTTGCCTGACACAGTTGCTCTTCTGTTATGTCACCGTGGGTAGCGGGTGTTTACCAAGTGTTGCATAATGATGGAAGGAGTGAGGGGATGCGACATAACTCATGAGACCTCAGAGGTCACGTGACCCCTACTTCCTGTTACGCCATCCACGTCACAATATTTTTAGATACCTTATTATGTACAGTATTTTTAGTATCTAATGAACAGACAATAACTTGGTTGACCTCTGATGAGTGTTCACACAAGTCACAATTACCCTAATCCATAATTTTCCATAATGCCTTGCTCTTGCCAACAGCTGCATTTCTCATGAATGTAGTCCCACGGTTACCAAGGGATTGCTGTATTTAGATTGGACAGCGCTGTAGTACCAACATTTTTTTGTAAAATGGGCAAACTAATCAAGTGACACAACGAACTATCATGTGCTGTATGTGGAACTGGAAGTATACTTTTGAGAGTGGGGGAGCAGGAAAATAGAATAATGAAAAATTATGCTCAGCTACACAATTTTAAACATGTTACATGTCATTAATTTTAGCACTGTGCCCTTTACTGTAGTCCAATCTTAACCACATGATGAGTCAGCTATTTCAGTAAAAGTCACCACCCTTACCAAATTTCATAAAATCCATTGTGGTTTTAGAATTGTTACATAGACATCGAGGCAGCCAGAGAAACATGGAAAACCTAACAGCCGTATACATACAATTATTTGGGCATACAAGCCAGTAATCTCTGAAGTTCACAGTGTCATGAATGAGTTAGGAAGAAACAAAACTTATGGGAAATAAGACTTAATCTTATAAATTACTATATCATGTAGTTTCATGGGTGGTTACTAACTGTGAAGAAACATACTGCTATTTATCTTATTTCTTGAAGATGAAGGAAGCAGGTTCCTTGAAAACATTAGTAACCACCCATGAAACTATGTATGTTATTACTTTAAACACTACTGCCTTGATTTTCAATAATTCCTCAACTGACAGGAGCTTGCCTTTTTCGATGTAGTTCTTGGGGACCCATCCTGGTAAATCCTCTTCATCTGGAACTATTGGCATCATCCTTCCAGCATGTGGACGGCCAAACCCTGAATGCTCATCCTCAGGGGGAGGTGGTGGAGGAAGTGGAGGAGAAACATTGCCAGGACGATGCTGATGGTGCAGAGCCTGACCTGGTGAATGATGATGTGGCAGTGTGTGGGAGTGGTGCAGGTGATGCAGGCTGCTGTGGTCAACTGTGTCACCACCACTGCTGTTCATCACAACTGAAAGTGGAGAGAGAGAGAGAAGCTAAAACAAATAACACAACTCTGTCATACATGGCCAATACATGATAAAACTACCGATCCATGGGGCAAGGGGTAGCATAGTTGGTTGAGGCACTATGTTAGAAGCCAGCAAATAGCAGGTTTCATTTCCAATGAGGTCACTGGATTTTACAATTGACCTAATCCTTCCAGCCACACAATGGGTCTGGGATAAACACAGGCTCTAACAGAAATGAGCACCAGGAATTTTGCGGGGGTAGAGAGAAGCTGGCACTAAGGCTAACAACCTCGGCACAAGCTGTGAGCTAACTGTCTAGAAAACGTGGGAGCCTTGACATCTCACAACCATACACACCTCCATGGCCTCTTACAGGGATAGCCATACTTTTACTAATTCCTTTGGAAGAGTTCTCTTTCTGACAACCATCTAATATACTTGGTGCCAAATGCATATAAGTGCACACACATAAGCACATGACACTAGAAATGTGTATTCAAGTTGATCATGCATAGAAACTGGGCTCCATTTCCTGAATTTTGTATACAAATATTTTGAAATAACAGAAAGAACAGTCATCTGTTTATTCTGAGAACAGAATGGAAAAAGATAACAGTAGACTCCCAATTATCTGTGGAGGATAGGAAATGAATCTCCTCAAACAATCAACAAAAGGAGTATGTAACCAAATTGTGAATTGGGATTTATAAAATGATACATACACTTATTAAGTATATTTTACTTCAACGCTAATAGCAGAAACATGAGCGCGATTTACCTTCCAATGAAGTTTATCTTCTGACATGGACATATCAGTCAGTTTTCTAAACAAAGCTCCTGGATAATTTGCAACCCAGATAATCCACCCGTTTTGCTTAGTGGGGGATGGAGTCCAGCTGGGTCAACTCGGCACAGCGGCAACTGATTGGCCTACTGTAGCCTGCCCCGAGTGATTATGATGATGGAGAATTTGGTGGAATGAAGATTGGCAGGGGAAACCTATGTATTCGGAGAAAACCCACCCCAGCACCGCTTTGTCCACCACATCCCACTTGACCAGACCCAGGATCGAACCCGGGCAGCCGTGGTGGGAAGCCAGCAACAACTTGTGCTATGGCGTGGCCCAATCCACCCATTTAATCAGGAATCTACTGTATTTGGTTACTGCAACATCCACTGACAGAGAATACAGAAGGAGGGTGTGCTTGAAACTAAAGTGCTGAAAATATCCGGACCTACGAGGAAGGAAGTAGCAGGAAACTGCACAGAAGCTTCACAATTTTTACTCTTCTCCATATATTAAGAGGGTATTCACATCAAGTAAGATGCAAAGTGCAAGACATATAACATCCATGGGAGAGATGGGAAATTTTACCCAGAAAATGTGACAGGAAAAATCACTGGGATACACAAGCTTAAATGAAAAGACAATATTAGCATGGATCTTACGGAAAAAGTGTGTGAAGATGTGGACTGGATTTGTCTGGCTCAGAGTGGGGTCCAGTGGCAAGCCCTGGTAGAATATGGTAATGAACCTTCAGGTTCCAAAAAAGTGATCATTAGCTTCTACAGAAAACCCGCTGGGATAGTTACATTCACTAGCAAACAAGACATGAATGAGAAACTCACGTGGCATGCTGGAGTTGTGATCCAATGTGTACGAGTTTGGTGGCGGTGGAGGGGGAGGAGTCTGTGGATGCGATGATTGCACAGTCTGCTGAATATTGTGAGGTATCGGATGCACCATGCCTACCTGAGGGGGTGACATGGGGGGAGAAGGATGGGATACATGCTGTTGAGTATGATGAGGCAGTGTATGGGAATGTATGTGTGCTGAGGGAGGCATTGGCAGGGTGCTATAACCGGCACCCCTCTCTCCACGACGAGGGTGTCCCAGTGGATAGTTGGGCGCATAGTGACTTGGCACCTGTAAATGTCACATAACAGTAAATGCAACAAACAGTTAAACACAAGTTAGCTCATTCCTAAGCAAAAAGAAACAACTTTAGTGTCTAACCAAGTAAAAAGTGGAGCCTAACTTCAAGATCAAGTTGTGATGTGCTGGCTGAGTCAGCCTATTCCAAAAATCACTAAAAATCATAGTTACAAACCTCTGCACTATTACAGATGGAAAAGATAAACTACATACAAAAGAAAGTTTTGTTGAGAATTGACCATAACCCTATTCACTCTCACCATGCCTACTTTGCTTGTTATAGGTATTACAATTCATTCTTTCAGTGTTCTTCCCCACTTCTTCTACAGCACTGTGCAAGGTGCACTAAAAGCTATTTTTGGAAAAGCATTATCATTTAGGAACAAATGGTGATTACAAACAATAGAGTGACCAATTAGTCATGCCTCTTTTCTCTTTTCATGTTTTGATATAAGACATTCACTCAACAGCAAACCATTTGCATGTTCAGTTCAGCCAACAATTAGCTGGTACATCAAACGGCACACCCAACTCAAAGCCTATGGGGACTATTTTTAATGGCCTCTACTCCTTCCCCCAAAATAATCCCCAAACAGCCTTCATATTAATAACTCTCATATTTATACAGCTTATTGACAGTCATCTAGCTGTATTAACAAAGCAGAAAAAAAAAAAACATACATCTTTCTTATATTTGGACATGCTTCTCCAACAAACTCAAACTTGGTAATGGGTTAAATTACATATAATCCCACGTTACGTTTTTGTTGGGTTTAGTCTTGTGATGAGAAATCTGCCGAGAATAACATATGGATGCATGTTAAATAAAGAGATACAAATACAAGTTACCATATTATAAATCTGTAACAATTAAGAAATCCTTTGTTTAGGGTTCAAGATTAAAAATAAGCAAGGCCACTTTGGTAATGTTATTTTTCAAATTCACTGCCAAAAACCCAAGTTATTCAGTTAGATCATGTTTTTACCTTAAATTCAGAGACCCTGACAGAGGTTCTCCATGGATCTTCTAATCCCACAAGGGAGAAACCAGTACAGCACCTTAAATTATGCCACAAGTACTTCAGTATTCTTGTCATTCCTTATCCATTGCCACAAAACCTTTGCAGCTAAATGATGCAGATTAAGATCTAACCTGAGGTGGTGCTACAGCAGGTGGAGTCCTGTACTCTCTGGATCCCTTACTAAGGCTGCCCCCCGTACGCACAGCCTGTGGAGGAGTTGGAGGTTTTGTCGTGGGGGCCGGACCTACAATAGCCCCCATGCCCGTCGTCGATACTGAACCAAGTGACTGGATGCTACCCTGACTAGAGCCTCTCTGCTTAGAACGGGGAGTGCCCCCTGTTGATGCTGTTCTTACTCCGTGACCAATATCATCCAAGGCTGAAAGTACAAAATTTTATGAGTGCTGAATACCTACACATCATATAGAACAGAGAATGGACTTATCCTTGAACAAATTACTGCCTGTTTTCAACAGTTTTCAGGCTCTTGAAAGTTGAGAAAACAAGGGTAGGTTGTATGCAGACTTTAGCCAAGCTCATCCGCTTACATCACCATAACATATACAACAGATTGTGACACAAGTAACAAAAGATTGACAAAACCAGATCACTATGTTAGATTTCAGGCTTTCACAGCAGTGGCTATGAAGGGTACTATCTTCTGGGATGTGATGTACCTCAGAAGAAGTTCAAAGACCTTTCAGAGGAACAGCTGGGAACCAGGCTCTATAGCATCACATTCCAGAAAACAGTATGTGTCAAGGCCATCATGATTGCATTGCATTATAAAACCCTTACCTGTGTAATCAATAGGTTTCCGTACATATTTAATTGGTTTCTCAGGATTGGCAGGGGCAATTATCTTGTACTGTCGAGTTGTAGTCTTGTTAGCTGTCAACACTCCAATTTCACGACGAGCAACTTTCTCCTTGTGGATCATCACTGTCTATAGGCAAATCAAGTTAAATATGACAGTCTTCATGCTGATTAGACAGGCAGACTATCGCTTCATAACAAATCTGCATGTCATGATATTTCTTACACTAGGATAATACAAACACATATAACTTATCTCTGCAAAAAAACAGCATTAGCAAAAAAAATTAATGGTTTTTGTGACACATATAACTTTATGGTTTGATTATGTTATTAGAGGCCATGGTAATGAAAACTGTGCAATTTTGTCTCTTCCATCTATACATCCACTCCCCCATATGCCTTCATGGCATAGTACTTAATTAGTTAAGCACAGGAACAACTTCACCTTTTTACCATTTCTCACCTTCTTCCTTGTCCCTTTTAGTATCTCGGTTCTCTGCACATATCATTCACACATAAACATGAGCAAATTCACAGAGATACTGGGTTTTCGGACTTTATCCATCATCCTGGTTTTTAAGATAACTAAGAAGTTATTGAGGCTAGCTCTTTCTAAGGGACCCAACAGAATAGGTGTTTTCCCTCACCTGAGGACGGAAACAGATCCAGTTTCCGAAATGTCGTGTTCTTCTTAGTTATCTTAAAAACCGGGACGATGGATAAAGTCTGAAAACCCAATATCTCTGTGTGTTATACACTATCGTCAGAATCCTATAGTAACTACCTGAGCAAATTTGATTCTCTACTTTTCCTTGCCAAGTATGTCTTACCCAGCAACTACTACATTAGGAGAATAGAGTGCAAAGATAAACGGACAGAGCCTCTAACTTAATTCACAGTTTCTATGTCATGATAAACTACTTAAAAAAAAAGGCCATACCTGAGCAATGTGATTCATCTGACTTTCCATTTCTGCAAGCTGAGCAGTCTGAAGGTCCAGCAATTGTAAGAAGTTGTATGCAAGAGTGTTGATCTGGTAAGCAACACTGGCCAGAGACTGGGTGGTGTAGTTTTTGGTCTCTTCAAGAGCAGCCCGTTTGTTCTCAGACTATTATACACAAAAACTATATTAAGCAAAGAAATCTAAATATCCTTTACTTATACATATCAGGATACATGCAATACATTTACCTGAAAGTAATTCCCTTCACAGTATTCTGCTACCCTCTCCAAGTTTGTGTGGCTATCTGCAAGACTACTCCTGCCTTCTGGTATCTCGGCGGTCAACAATGCTGCTAACTCTGCCATATTATCAGAATCACTCCCCAGTCCGGATTCACGATTCGGATCCATCGCCCCTGATAAATAATGATGTGTCATATTTAACAAATGGAAGATGAGCTGACAACTACTAATTGAGAAGGCGGAAAGACCAACATTCATTCACAAAGAGTTGGCCAGAGTTGACTAATGCCTGTCAAATGTATGTTCAACTTTCTTCCCACTTGGTTTATTTTACATTAACATCAGCTATTTCTTTTTTACTCAGGACATATATTACGTACGTACTTTTATATTAAGTTACACAATACTAGTTCGCATAATCTTACATATGTATACAATTCGATGCCATATATAGTGGCTTAATTTTTGTAATGTATAGTAGAATCTACTTTCGTAGTCAAAATGGAGAAAGTTCAAAGGGTTCAAGTACAAACCGTTCTTACAATTAGATTTTTCCTGACCACTAGGCTACTTACTAATTACGAAAATATGCGATGTAACTGAGGTGCTACACAAAATTAACATTTCTTAACACCTTGGACACCTAGCAACACAACAGCATACGTACCATTATTAACAAACGTAGTCATCACTTGTACCACCATGTAACTCGGAGTATCAACTATTATTATAACTATACGCGATATATCGTTCCATGTACATTATCGATTAGTAATTCAATCAGTCAGCTTTCGTTAGTTTCGTTACTAGCTTCGTGACGGTCGGGGTCGGAGACCGTATACGAGAGGTTAGGATTTTCACACTACATTTGTTAAGTAATGTGGAAACACATAAGGATAGAGCATAATGATTACATCATTAAGAAGATTAGCATGGATGGGCACCATAAAGTACTACTTTCCAGTTTCGTGAATATGTGGGGTGAAGAAATAACTTCAGCATCACTATATCAGCGATGTAAGGTAAAGTTTACAGGACATTGTAGTATAACTGAATATTCTTTTACGAAAGCGTGTATTATATGCAGTAACGTTTTCTCCAGTGCTTCAATCCTCTTGTGGAAGGTGATGAAGAGACTGTATCACAGTGGACATTATCACAAATACATGACAAGACTAATGCTCAGATTAGTATAAAAGAATGTGAAAATGCCCAAGTCATGGAGATTAATTCAAAACTAGCTGGTGTGCCATTTACCGTGAAGTTTTATCTCAAGGTGATGACCTCACAAGAGGTAAGTGTAGAAATGTAGATACTAGATTCATCAACTTTATCCTTCAATTATATACATCAGTAATAACTGATGAACTAGAATATAGATGGCAGCATTATGAAGAAAAAGTGCATTTCTTTATCTCATATTTATTTTTAATTTTGTCAGAGTGGAACCCTTCAGAACCAAAGACTACTACACAAACTTATTCTGAGCCACTGTATATTCTTCCCATTTTATTTCCATATGCTTCACTGAAGAGAATGATCCTCTCACTAGAGGCCTAAAATTTCCAGAAATACTACCACTCTTTATGAACTGATGGTGGTCAAACATTGTAGACACTACCTCAGTCACTGTGAAACTGCATCCTGCCACTCTTGCTTTTATTGGACAGTTCTGACCATTTTTCAACATTTTCTTGCAGGCCGTCCACCAGCCATTCTGTGCTTTATTCTCATGACATAAAGATGTATTTAATCAAAACGCACATGTTCTTCATTTGCCACACGTATCATATTGGCAAACAGGGCCATCCTAGAACCACCACCAAAATGCTGCTTTCATAAACTGGTGAAAAAATTAGAAACATTGGGAAGCCTCATTAACATGTGGAAGGTGCTGGACAGATGATGATATAGAAGAGCAGCTGGTGGATTCACTTTCTAGATCACTGCATATGCTTCTACAATTACCTTACACCATGTATCAAAGAACTGTCAAGAAAGTGAAAGTGCATTCTTTGTTCAGAGTTGCTTTCAGTGGACAAGGAAAACCATATGCATTTTTGTGCATGACACCCCCAAAGAAATTTGGAGCACAACATCCAGTTGGTGCATGGGTGCCAAACCAACTATTTTCTATACCTTTATATGGTGGGATACCTTTGCCTATTAGCCTTTCTGCATGAAGTTTTTAAACCAGAATTTTTGTTATCCAAATGCATGCATGCCTTACACACCTCAGCTCACTGACTGTATGATCATTTTTAATTGTAGGAGGTCCCCAGTGACAATGCATTTTTCATTCTGTGTGCCAACAGATATATGATGAAATTACTTTACCATTACTCCTTATGGTACAACAACTGCAGGCTCAGAAACATTTGCTGTTTGACTTGCTGAAGAAGAAAGACATTGAAATAACAGAATATAAACTAGAAGGAGCTCAACTGTCTCGCAGTGAGTGATAGCAATATATAATGGGTTGCACTGACAGTTATGTGTATTATATATTGTGACATGTAGACCCACTGCTAGGCAACAACCATGAAACAGACAACTATACAACAGCTGTTGCTAGGTAGTGGCTCTGCCAACAGACACGAACGGAACAGTTCCATGACAATAATAATGGGAAGCAGCGTTTTCTACATGATCCATACCAAGATGTTGTAAGTAGGACAAGTTAGTGAGGAGTTAGTTGGTGAGCGAGTGAGTTAGAGGACTGCTGTAGTTCAGTCATTCTGAACTGTTGCTGTTAGAAGTTGGTAGCTGAGGCTGGGCACGGTTCAGGAACCCAGAGGAAGGGGAACGTCTGCCATTGAAGCCGCTACCAAGCAACAGCTAGTAAAGACTGTAACAGAACGAGAACACTAGTTGTGTGTGACAGTGATTTTTAACTGTCACAAGTTGTGTGTTAAAATGCTCAGCAAATCCAATTATCAATTCAAACACACCTGTAGTCACTCCAACACACAACAATATCATACAGCTGTCTCTCCTGTAATGGTTTCTGAATTGTATGACTTCCTTTCATGCATCCCAGAAACCAAGCCTGTAATGAGGGGATTAACAGTGAATAACCAGAAAACATCTTCATGGAATGCATCCTGTTGTATCAATATATCATTTTTATGTATCCATCAACACAATTTTGTCTGTGCATATTTTGATGTAAAATTTTGTTCTAACATATTTTATTAAAATATATATGTGTTACAATTCAGTAGTTTAAGCTTCATATTCATGTATTTATATACACTCTTTGCATGACTAGCATTAATAATCTTCAGGGAATGCATCCTGTTGTGTATCAGTATATCACTGACATATATAAGAATGATAAATCAGAAAACATTTAAGTGACTGTGCGACCAGATGTTCTGAGGCACTAAATAAATATTCAGTGACGACTAGGTGAATGCCTCCAGTTATTTTCTTATTGACTTTCCTGACCTCTGCCTACCCTGAATGGTGAAGGACCCATTTTTCAGGTGGACCACGTGTGAAGTGGAATTCAGTTCTTGTCAGTGGTACAATGATGGTGAGGGTAGTGAATGGCAGACACAGCCCATAGCTTAGCATGGGTTCTGGACTATACTTCATATCTTCCATATTCCCAAAACCTGAAATTCATGGAGATGAATGTATACATCTGTGCAGAGAAATTGATTCATAATCAGTCAAGAATCAAACTTTGGATCCTCTGATGGTGTATTACATTGGAGCCAGCATATTTCTTCACAGAGGAAGTAACAGAATAAAATTATGTCTGTTGTAATGGTCAGTGTCATGCAAACCTTCACTTAGCTCTCAGCGAATCATGTCAACTTCTGGATATTCATGTAAAAAGTTCAGCCCAATTAAACCCAATACAACCTTCCATTTCAGGAAACATTGAGACACTTGCATTTATTGAGAGTCACTTTGAGAAGTTGTGTACAACAATTAAAATACCTGATGAATTTCCTTTACAACCAACACAGTTGTTCACACAAGAAATGCAAAACTTATACGATAATGTGATGGAGAAGTATGCAAACTGTAAAAAATTGTAAGTATATTTCCACATACCCTGCTTCATTCATGAAGCAGTTCTAAATCAGATATGCTAATTTTCAACACCTTTGCTGTAATTTGCTGAACAAATGTTTGAAGTTGATATAGTTTCTGTATTTTGATATGCCATTATTTTTCCAATTTACATCAGAAAATATGCATATTGCATCTGAAGTGCATTAAAAAATCATATAATTCATTGCCATAGAAGACACAGGTGTCCAGTAGAGTATTTCAGTCTCACTACCTTGAAAGATGCCATTTTGTTCATTTCATTTCATTTATTCACCTTCCATAAATCCTGTCGAGAGTACATTCTCATGTGGATGTGAAGATCGTCCTTGTTACAGTCACAACTAAGGATTACAGTTGTCATCCAGTAACATGCACATTTGTATAAAATACTGATAAACATATACAATATAATAAATAAGTTAATTTTAGTAGTAAAAGTAATGGCAAACCTTATACAATTTGTACAGTTTTATGCAAGTCTATTAAATAAAAATTCAATAGTTAAAACACTGTGCCCCAATCTGTCTTCCCCAAAGGCTACAAAATGTTCACTGATAGTATACAATTTTAAGACAGGTGAGTCCATCATAACCTGACAGTACCATCTGAAGCTTATGTGCTGCCAGCAGAGAGACTGCAGTGTGTGTGGAGGAATACCTAAGTATTTTTACATGCCATATCCTCCACATTGGTGGCAAGGCACTTGGCACTGGGACATACCATGAGTGTAAAAATTTATGTAATGTTGATGGTGTTTAATATGTTTCTTTTCCCTTATTTGCACATGTCCATCATTATATATATATATATACTTTTTTTTTTCTTGGCACTGCAGCCCCAGTGAGCCTAGGCCTACCTCCATGAACTTCTCCGTTCACTTTGGTTTTTCTAGATCTTACACATTCGGTAGGACTCCTTGGGTGGGGGATCATCTTGTCACAAGGCCTCTACCTGTATACAAACAGAAGAACACACACACACAAACTAAACATCCATGCCCAGAGTGCGATTCGAACCCATGATCCTGGTTTCCAAGCGAGCGAAGACAGTACATGCCTTAGGCCACTCGGCTACCGTGACGGGCCCATCATTATATACCTCGAATAATTTATAATTATTTCACAGTGGTGTCTGGCTTGTCAAGCAGATGATATGCCCACTCTCAGGCAGCACTGTGTAAAGATGACTTGGTTGAAAACACCCTTCTTGTGCTGTTACAGGAAAGAAGCTGCTGAGCAACATGCAGATGCTGAAGACAGTGAAACGCAAAGTGTCATCAATGATTCATCTCCTGAGAAAAAGCAAAAGAAGAATCCTAAGGTCAGCATCAATAAATATATTTATAAAAAGTACATTCTTGGAGTAAGGATATCTGGTAGCCTAAGAGTAAGACATTGACTGATTGGACTGTCATTCGGAGGCCTCTCAGTCCAATCTGTGTCCAGACATTTTCTCAAAGTGTATTTGAACTTTGAAATAAAATTAGTGTTTACTGCTCAGTCTCACTTGAACATTCTTAAGAAATTTCACAAAAATCTCTGTATAGAAAAAGACTTTTTTTTGTCAGTCTGAACTCTTTCAAGTTTTGTCTTAAGTGGTGATGCAAACTGAACACATCTATCTTCTGGGATATAACGATGTGCAGTCCATTGAAAGTCAGCCAATATTTTGGAGGAATATGCCACCTCTGAAACACCAGTTGACTTTCAGTGGACTACACAACATTATATCTCAGAAGATAGAACTGTTCAAAACCAGCACTGTAAGAACATCAAATTGTGTACAGAAATGCAAATTGCCTGATGTGGATCAAATAGATTAATAAATATTAGTAAAGGCCACAAACACAGTTTGTCTATGTTGATAACATAGCTTTTGAATTGTGGTATTGTTAGGTCATGCATGCAGTACAGACTAGCAGGATACTGATATTCAGATTGTGGTCTTTTGGATTATGACAGTGTAATCTTCTTTTGAAGAACATGTTGCCTCCATCTTTGGGGTCACACTTCAACCTGAAGATGGAAGCAAATATTGGTACCCACTCACACGATTATGTGTCACAGTCCAAAAGACCACAGTCTGAACAGTCACTACCAGGAAAACCTCAACCTTATTTATAGGACAATGAAATATTTTCATTCAGCTATTTTCAGACTTCTTTATGTTCACAGCAGGAGGAAAGTTTATCTGAAACCCAAAACCAGTCATTTTTTACAGAAAGTCAAACAAAAATTGAAAATAAAATAAAGGTGAGTATTCATGAAGGGGGGAGGGGGTGTTGCATTCAAAAAGGTATTTCAATTGAACCAGCTAACTGTATCCTCACTGTTTCCAGCCCGAACAAAACAACAGAAGTGATGAACATCAAAAGAAAGAAGAAGAAAGACTAATGAAATGCAGAAAGGATGCAATGAAGAAAAAGCAACTTAATCTGTGATTAATTTTTATACATGTTGTACTTTAAAGCTCACTTTTTTAATTATCTTATGGCTGGTAAATATGACTAATCTATTTATCAGAACTCAATGAATGATATACTTGCATGTCTGCTGAGCATATTAATAGAATTTACCATTTTATTGTTTATATAAAAATGCCATCTCCTTCCTGTGTACAAATCTGTTGAAATTTTGGTTTTACTCTCAAGCAGTTTTATGAAATACTGGTTTATGTATCTTGCTGACATTTGTTCATAATATGTACGAGGGGGTACCCAAAAGAAACCGAACTTATTTTTTTTAACTTATTTATTCAAATTTTAAGCACAAACCTTCAATCCCCTTCAAAGTACTCTCCACTTACACTAATACACTTCTCTAGTCTTTTATTCCATTTTTTCAAAACAGTGTCTAAATTCATCTTTTGAGATGCTTGACAGCGCCTCCGTCGTTTTTTCCTTTCATGTCTCTTTTCATTTGAGGAAACAAAAAAAAGTCGCACGGGACAATGTCGGGTGAGTATGGAGGGTGAGGAACAGGGGTCATACCATTTTTGGTCAAGAATTGTCGTACAGACAGGGCTGTGTGAGCAGGGGCATTGTCATGATGGAAAAACCAGTCACCCGACTGCCACAAATCTGGCCGCTGAGCTCCAAGTCACTCCCGACAGCTCCACAATTTCTTCAATGGTCCGTCGTCGATCTTCCTTGATGATTTCACGAATTTTTTCAACATTTTCATGTGTTCGGGCCGTGGAAGGACGACCAGAACGAGGTTTGTCATCAATTGACATTTCACCATTTTTGAAACAGGAAAACCACTCAAACACTTGAGTTTTCCCCATAGCATCGTCCTTGTACGCCGTTTTTAACATTTCAAGAGTTTCTGTTCCACTTTTCCCGAGCAAAAAGCAGAATTTCACGGCCACACGCTGTTCACGAAAATCAGCCATTGCAAAAACGACGATCACACAAAACAGTTGTCACTATAAACTCTGCCAAAACTAGTCCTTACCTTCTGAAGCAACGGTAGTCGGCTTATCAACTCAGGAATGTTAGCTCTATGCGCTCATAGCGGCAAAATGCGGTACTACAAAAGCTCTGCCCACAAAAAAATTAGTTCGGTTTCTTTTGGGTACCCCATCATATAGATGGTAACAATTTTTACTGACCATATTTATTGAATGTATTTGGGATCTTAATAAAATATAGTTGTTTGTTGATTATATGATGTTTGTCTAATCTAAGGCATTTCACAAACTGTCGTAGTGGTATTTGTTTGGGTACCGTAAGTCCTCATTCATATTTTTCAGCCTTCTCACTGAAAGCTTTCATCTGTGGATACATGCCCACATTTGATTAACTGTTTCAGGCAGTACCATGCACAAAAAGTATGAGAACTTCTGATTTAAGGCACGGGATAAAAGCAATAACAGCTTTATATTAATGGAAGAAAAACTTTGCACAGTATGTAATTAAGAGAAAGGGAGGAAAAGGAACTGTTTTGATGTGTCATCATTTTATATGAGGGCTATTCAGACAGTAACCTTTGGTAAGCTATTAACACAACAAGCAATGAGGGATTTTTTTTATTATATACAAAAAATATATACATACTTAAGCTACATCTCAATGTAGTCACCTCCAGAACTAGGCACTTGTATTAGGGAATAGCTTTTGTATGCCTGTGAGCTCAGCCATATTTTGACACTCCATCATCTCATTATTGAAGCGCTGTGATTCCAACCAGTTCTTTAGGTAGGTAAACAGGTGGGGAGTTGATCAGAGCGAGAGGGCTGTATGAAGGGTGGTAAAACAACTCCTAAATAAAGTGCTCCAGAACTGCTTGAGTGCAAGCAACTGTATGTGGACATGCATCGTCATGAAGGAGCACTACACCAGATGTTAGCTTCCATGCCTTTTGTTTTGAATGGTCCTGTGCAGTTATTTCATGCATTTTGCAATACACTTCTGATGTTATTGTGGTCCCTTGTTGCATGAATTCCACCATCAGCACCCCTCTCCTGTCCCAGAAAACATACGTCATCAGCTTTCTGATAGACATTTGTTTAAACTTTTACTGCTTTTATTACTCTTTGGTTCCAACATTCACAAATGAAACCCACATTTCTTCACCTGTTACAATGTGACTCAGAAATTCATTGCCATCTCTGTGGTGTCACTCTAAAGTCAAAGCTGAAGCCATCCTCTGCATTTTGTGTGCACCTGTGAGTATTTTTGGAACCCATCTTGCACAAAAATTGTGATAGCCTAGCCTGTGATAATCTTGTAAAGAATAAGATCATCACCCACTACAGATGGCTGACCACTTCACTCTTCATCATGAACATTTTTTTGCCCATCTTTGAACATTTTATAGGATTGTCTTACAGTTCTTAATTCATGATGGATTTCCACAGCACTCACGTTTTTAAGTGTGAAGAAAGCAGATAACAGCGTGAATTTCGCAGCTGGTGGGATTATCAATTGCAAGACATATCATAACTCACTCTGTAGAGACAAGAACAAATACTAGTTAACCAGTTATATGACAGTTTACAAGGCAATGAGTCGTGATGCTACCTCACATGAACAGGCTCTCCTCTGCCTTTACCTTAGTTGCCTAGAATAAACAAAGGTTACTTTCCAAATAGCCCTTGTATGTTTACAAAACATGGTTTTCTACTGTGAGATATGAAAATGAAAGTGTTAAGGAAGATAGATGAACTGATGGGAAAATTGGCCAGGACATAAAACTGACCACTCACATCCATCTAATATCAAGGTTAAGTATATGTGGAGCTATACCTCTGCCTCTGCATACAACTTAATAACACTGCTTCATTCACCATAAGAAAAATTGTACCTGTACCTTTTATTTTGAAAAACATAAGTAATGCCTTATCAAACAGGTATAACACTGCTGATGAAACACTACATGTTGCAGACAGTAACTAATGGTAAAAACAGGATTAAGGGCACAGTTCACATCCATACTTCTGTCCCTGTTAACAGACTGTGAAGGCCCATAGGGTTGTGAGACAGTCAGCTCACAGATGGCAGTAAGGTTGTCAGCCTTACATGCCAGCTGCTCTTTACCCCCCAGGAAGATTCACGGTACTTAATTCTGTTAGAGGCTGAGTCGATGCCAGGGCCATAGTGCAGCTAGAAGGATTAGGTAAATTGAAAAATCCACCTCACTGGGAGGAGTCGGGACAGCAACTGGCTACAGGCTGGACAACCAAGTGGTCAGAGTTTGAGGCCCAGTGGTGGCAAGAATTTTCTCTTCTTCAAGTCATGCAGACTGGCTCTGGGGTTCACCCAACCTCCTATCCAATGGACACAAGGGGCTCTTTCCTTGGGGATAAAGCAGCAGGGGCGTGAAGCTGACCACTCACCTCCATCTAGTTCCAAGGTCAAGAAAATGTGGATCCATACATCCACTCCCCCATATGCCTTCATGGCATAGTGCTTAGTTAGTTAAGCATGGACAACTTTACCACCTCATTGGGACTTGAACCTGCAACCTTCAGGCTTGTAACACAGTGCTTCAACCAGCTACACTACTGCATGCCCCATCACAGCCATACTTCTGCTCCATGTTATTGAATTTTAAAATAAAGTCTCTCAAATCATATTTTTACATGCACCATTTACAGCAAAAGTGTCCCTGTGTTTAATTACGCAGTATGTTCAAAGAAGCCACATGTTTAATGGGCCTGAAAAGAAAATATAACCATCTGAAATCAGATGAGTATAACAGATTTGTATTTAGCATCCACCATGAAAGCATGTAGAGAGTATGGAAGAAAACCTTGCTAACTAATCAAGGTGAGGGGCCAGCTTCACATTCTCTTATTTTTTCTGAGGGTAAGAGTCCCTGATGCCCATTGCGTACATGGCTGAGTACACCCCAAAGAAGTTTTGAACATGGTGAACAGAAAAATCCCAATTCTCCCGCTAGAAGGTAACTCTCCAGTCTGTAGCCCATAAACTTACTATATCAGCTCTAGAGACTGGTGAAACTATGTTATTCACTTGTTTACTCTGAGGATCACCTGTTAACATTAACCTTAAGGGCTTTCCTTACTTGCTGCACACAACTGATTCCAAGATTTTTACATTGTAAATACAACACACTAACTCATGGAGCCGAGCCCTTCTCAAGTAGCCGCCAACTGTTCAGCTACTCAAGAACTTCTCAGCATTTTATGAAATTTGAAGGTTCATTACCATGTTCACAAGAGTTGGTCCATATCCTGAACCAGATCAATCCAATCCATACCATCCCACCTTATCTCTCTAAGAACCATTTTAATATTGTCCACCCACCTACACCTTGGTCTTCCCAGTGGTCTCTTTCCATCGAGTTTTCCTCACCAATATTCTATATACATTCTTCTTCTCCCCCATTCGTGCTACATATCCTGCCCATCTCATCCTCCTTGACTTGATCATTCTAATTATACTTGGCGAGTGGGAATCCATTGTGCTGACCATGCGACACCCTCTATCTGCAAAAGTTGGCACTAACTTCACCGACAAGCGGCGATCTCTCGGTCAGTATAGATCGCTTGTGGACTAAAAGCCATGGAGCTGTTGAATTATACTTGGCAAAGAGTACAAGTTATGAAGCTCCTCATTATGCAGTTTTCTCCAACCTCCCATCACTTCATCTCTCTTTGTTCAAAATATTCTCCTGCGCAACCTGTTATGCACAAAAAAAAATGTACCTAATTCATAATTTTCATTCCCCTTTCCATAGAGAAATGTATATTCGCCTGTTGGTTCAGTGCCACCTCTGTCCCATCCAACCTCCTGTACTCCCACTATTTCTTCTGCCACTATCCTGAGCGAACCTGCCCTCTACAGAATTTTTAACATACCAAGTACCAAATCTCATGTCCCTTTTCTCTTGCTTAGGTCATTTATCCAAAGAATCCATCCAGATCAAAGGTTTCTTGAGATCTTTCATAACAAGCTTATTTTTTTATGGTGAGGAGTTGTTAGCCCCACACTCAACCACCAAGCTGGAAGACCACCCCATGTCAGCTGTTCACAACTGCTTATTCAATATAGTCACAGCTACCCTCCATATCTGGAAGCCATCTCTATCTGCAACCTGAGGACACACCATGCCGTGGTGACAGAGAGACCCGCCTAACATGGGTAAATAAAACACATACACTGGATGTGTCCCCAAAATTGATATACTGAAGATAATTTGTGTAAAGGTCTTTAAAAGGAGAAATGACTTTGTCACACAATACTGACAGTATCCATAGCCCTGACAGACACATGGTTCTCTGTCCTTGAACCCTACTCTAACATGCCACTCACCTTGCAGTGGACTGCGGCACTGAAAATCCCATCCATACAGCTTCAGACTGGGCCAGTTCAGCTTTGATCCATTCTGGAACCTACAGGGGGAAAACAACCTTTATCATGTTTGTGCCAAATAAAGAATATGGTGGCCATTATAAACACTCTTCCGTGTGAGTGCTGGTAAAGGAACTTAATTCTGCTTGGCTTGTGTGTGCTGGCTGAAAGGAGTCAAGAATTTGAGGTCACTAGCACAGGGATCATTGAAAGCTGAAAGTCCAAGTTCATGCTCATTATAAGCCATTTTTACCAGTTTTTGGACCAAAAGTCATACTACAAAGATTTCTTATTGCAATATATTAACCCTGTCACTGATTATCCTGATTTTCTTTGGGTTGATGAATTCTGAGGAAAAAAAAGTCTCAAATTAACTTAGGCGTAATTATCTTCTTTCATCCTGTAATTATTAAACCAAAATAACTCAAGCCATGCTCACAGCAGTTGTATGATATGACACATCAGTATGTGATATACTGCTGTGCTTCTGCAAACCATGCATATATATATTTTTCTGTACTAGACAGCATGTTCATATGACAACTTTTATGTTACTCCAACACATACTGAAAATTCCCACACTACCTGCAATTACATATACTATATCTGTTTATATGTATATACTGTTACATAATATTTACATCCTTAGAGCAATGGAAATGAAGTGGAAGATTTTGATATTTTAGGCCTGGCAGTGATGCATTTATGGCAAATTATGAAAACTCCAGTTCATATTCAGAAAATTCAGTGGATATATCAAGCTTGACAAGGGATTGAGGTGAACGTGTCTCAAGATCATCCTACGACACCAGTTTCCTGAGGTACACCATATACACAGTCTGAAGTACAATAAGATAAAAGTTTGTTCCTGTTTTCAGTCACTTTCTAGTCCAGACAATGCATTAGTCAGTATCATAGTTGATGAAATTAACAGACATGCCAATTAATCCAACAAAAGCACGTAGGTATGCCTGCTGCTAACAGTGGTATCCAACAACAAATAAATTCATGCTTTTTGGTGCAAGTTATTTTACAGTATACTGTAAAGATCAGCTACTGTATGGTCACAAAATCCAATGACTTCTGTTCCCTTATTTTCACAAACAGTGTACTACTGTACACCTCTCCTATCTAAACAATATTTGTATTTTGACAAGAACAAAACTTGTGACCTAGAAAACAATCTCAACCCCAAAACTAATAACATACAGCCAATTCTTAAAAGCCTGGAAAAGAAATTTAAGGATCTGTATACTTCAAACAGAGCTGTCACCACAGATAAGTCTGCTGCTCTAGATGGGAAGGCATGCTGGGGTACAATACATCCCACTGAAGACAGCCAAGTATGGGATAATGTCACACATGTTGTGCAAGTCTACAAGCAGATATATGTGATTGTGTGCATCATTGGTTCTCAAATTTTTTTGCCCTGGGGACAGCTTAAAAGTTTTGCTTATTCTGTGGACCCCCTCATACATTTTGTTTAAGCAGATTGGCAACTAATGTACAGATATAAATAGGTATAGTTTTTTCAGCATCTTTTTTTATTCCACTGTAGTAGCAAAAGAAAATACAATGAAAAAGTTTAAAATTTATCATCACTCTCTTGTTTCCATTCTTTGAACATACAGCAACACAGCCATCAAAAATAAGGAAATAAAGGAGAGGGGCTTAGTTGTGACACAGACTTAGTCTGTCCATAAAGGTGGACATGAAATACTGTGGCCTGATGGCTGAAAGCCAGAAATGTGGAATGAGATGAAACATCCATTGCTAGGCTACAGCAACCTAAGTAATAGCTCTGTAAATACATTCCCATGGCAACAGATACGTGTGACAATTCAGGAACTGTTGGAGAACAGACACCCAACAACAGCGAAATCATGAAGACAGCGTTCTTATGCACTCCATGCAGAGACTATAAGGAGAACTAATAAGAGCAGACAGTTAAGTCCATGTGGCAGTAGGTTCAAATACCTCTACCATAGTCCTGCGAGTCACAGAAGGTGATGAAAAGGGAACCCAGTGGCTGGGGTTATAACGGGGCCACCCTGTTCCTGAGGAATATAAATATGGGGACCTGGCACTCCAGATTGGAGCAGTCTCGAATCTGAGACAGTAAAATATAGTCCTGAGTCCCGTGGGACTAGGATCTGAGAATGACAGTGCTGGTGAGGGCCAGCATCAATTGTGAATGATAGACCCACCTTCTTGTTAGAGAGGATGACCCACATCAACAAACCCTACTTTGACTCTGATTTTGCCTATGACATGCATTGAGACGGACTAGTTCTGAGTTGGAAGTGAGTTCTACTCACTGATAACAAGTAGTCGCCAGTGATGGCCAGGCATGGAAGGGAGTCAATGGCCATGAGCTGTGCCCATGAGTCAGATGTGAGAGAGTTGCCAACCAGCAAGGATGTGAACATGGGAGCAGAAGAATCTACAGCATTGGGATGCATTACCAAGCTACAATCAGTGAAGACAGAGCAGGCTGAGAAGACTTAGTGCATGACAGTGAACTGCAGAGTGTGCAGATCAATGAAACAGTTATAATTACTTATAGTTATGATCTCATAATCATCCAATAAATCCAATTATCAATACAAACCCTGTATCCAGTCACTAAACATATAACAATAACATTTACATAAACTTCACAATATTTTAAATAGTAGCTCAAAACATAAATTAAAAATGAAATCCACTCTAATATTATGTACAAAGAAAATAGTGCAATTTCTGTCAATTTTTCTTGTTAATAAATCCAGTGTGGGTTCATGGGAGTTCAAAAGTTCCAGTCACATACAGATTTCACTGTCCCTAATGGTAGGATGAGAGAACAGAAGGGGCCCAGAGTCTAACATGGACTCAGAGAGGAGGAAGAAGGGATACAGACTATGCAGGAGGAAGCACAGTGTTCTTTACATTCCTGGAATCTATGCTCCAACAAAGAAGTTTCCAGCACAGAAAAATCTGCACCAAAATCTGGCCTCAGAATGAACCAGTATCCATCTGAACACAAGTCCTGGATTTGCTGCAGGACCTCCTGCTACTCAATTTGGTTCCTCACCGGTCCAAGGCTATCGAAGTCAGTCCCTTGAACAGAATCTTGTTCCTCCTCTGCACTGTCACCCTCACTGGAAGAACTTCCAAAATCCTCAGCTTCTTTTCTTTTACTTTGCTCAACCTGGCTGGGTTGTGGGTACAGGCGTGCCAATGGAACTGTAGTGTCCACAAGTACTAGCACACTGTACCTCATGGGGTACAGCCCTGCTAAGCACACTGTCTCTTCTTTTGCAATTTGAGTGGGTGATGCATACAACCTGGAAACAACATGACAACATTATATGACATTCATCAGAAATATCAAAATACACTTCAACTACTTACATCATGTAACACTGACTGGTAGGACAATTTGTAATGATGAACTACAAAGAATGTGGAAGCAGGTATGGCCTATTTAAGGTACTATTCCAAAATCTTCCTGGAGAGGCTGAGAAAAACCTCAGACTAACCAGCCTCTAGACTATGAATTAAATCCAGGACCTTTCAAATATGAAACAGAACAAACTTAAAATGATATTTTGTGAGAGATTCTTGAGAGCTGGATATCTCAAATGGGGGAAATACAAAATGTATACTAAATGATGTTGAGAAAGTCTCCTCAAAGGAAGTCACACAGGTGACTAAGAAATAAAGAGGAAAACAATACTAAACTGGAGCTAGCACTCAACCATGATGTTTAATGTGTGAGCTATGATGGCAGGACATTTGTCCCAGATGGTGGAAATAGACAATATATACTGAAATTTGGTAGGGAAACTCATGGAAAGAAGCCATTTGGATGGCATAAAAATAACTGGGAGAATAATATTAAAATATAGCTCAGCGAAATGGACTGATATGATTTGAACTGGACTGAACTCACAGGACTGATTCCAATATCAGATTTTGATACTGGCTATTATTTTCAGTTCAACTGCTAGACAGTTATACTGTATATATATTCCACAATCCATATCAATTATCAGACTTCCTCATTTACCATGCATCACAACTATTAAGACCAACAGCTCTTGACCTGAAGGTAATTTGACATATTTCAGGGTGTAATGATCTGGTCAGCTACACACACCTCTAATAAGTAGAGTAAAATCAGCAATACATGTATTTACTGACTACAGTCACTGAATTGAACACAATGACAGGATGAGGCTTGAGAAGATTCCAGAAGAGACTTCAAAATATCAGCCAATGGGAAAAAGAAGGATCCTGTTTTTCAGTATCCATAACAGGACTCAAGAGGCCTGATTGACTATGATTATCAAATTAAATGAAAACAAAACAACAGTAAGATTATTACATTTTTTAATTTACTTTGTTCAACACTACTTTATTATTGCTCTTTCCAAGTTGATATAGTGTAAATCATGCAGAAAATACGGTAACACAACTGGATCTGACTTGCAGAGACATGTTTAATTGTCACAAATTAGCTTCTGTAAAACCAATGGCAAACCCATTGAAATATTAGTTTTGATTCAGCCTTGGCAATGAAACAGAGTTGTTAATTTTTTTAAATACAACTGGTATTTTAGGTAACTCAGTCTTCAGTAATATTTAATTAAGTTTAGGATTAATTATGAATTGAGATTCTCACTGTTTTGTTTTATACTGTTTACAGAAAAAGTACATATAATATGCATCAATGAATGAGTTTTACCATTTTCAATATAGAATTACAAACAAGAGGAACACAATATAGTTTATAATTTTTACAGTACATTTAAACTATGGTAATTTAATTAGTGATCTTTTGTACAACATAAAATTCTGTTTGCTACTATTAAAATGCAGGATAGGAATACACTGGATCTTAGTCATGTCTTAAGACATATATTAGCCATGATAATACTATGAAATTTATCTGAGTAATACAATAGGTGTCCAATTTTTTCAACATAATTTATGTGCCAATGAATTTCAATAAAAATGATTAATCATGATTTTATTTCTGTCTATGGCTATTAAAAAAAAACAAGAGGTTTAATTTTAGTTTGCTGGTTAAGCTTAAGGCATAACAGTGCCAAAGAGGTTAAGGACCACTGATATAGACATTGTTGCACAATTAAAATTCATGCAATGAAAGGTACTTACGCTAAAATCTCCTGTGGTTCTAGCAGGATTTCGGTCATGTGGCTGGACTGCAGATCTGACACATTGAGGATACTGGTGTACTGTGACCCAGTCTACAACAGCAAATAATGAAAATAACATAAACTGTATGAACTCCTATGTGAAATGCAGTAAGATTTCCACAGTGTTATGTGCTTATATTTTCTGTTCTTCCTTGACAGTTCTTACTTAAATTTCAGTAGATGAGGACATCCACATCATCTAAAATGCAGTCTCCATTTCAGGAAAAAGTTTAATTCAATGACTGATTATTAGGTAATTTAATGACGTTATTTCAAATGCAGAGGTTATACAGAAGCAAGATGATTCAGTTCCCACCTGTGAGCCATACAGCAGTTGATCCTGGAATTTTTTCATTGACTTTGAATGAGACCAGCCACCAGACACATCTGGATTCATCACTGGGTTTCCCACTGAATCCTGGAAGAAGAGAAGAAACATCTCTAATACATGTTTTCTCACTACATTCTGTACCCTTTGTGTAGGAAGCCAGGTGGGCCCAAGAGCCAGCATGGAGCCATGCAGAAGAGAAGAGAATGAAAAATCACAATCAAAAATAGTTCTAAAACAATACTTGAAAACACATTCATTCTTCTGTGTTGAAGAATACTTATTGTCTAAAAAATGACTCATCCATTTAGAGGTTGTTGCTCCTATCAGGAATCAAACCCTGATTCCTTGGTCATTCACCCCACAGCCTAGTTGCTACACTGACTGCAAAAACCAGATTGAAAATCCAGAACAGAACAAGGTTAAAATCCACATACAAATACATATTTTCCAACATATACACATATTCATATAAGTCATACTGCATTGTAAAATATAGTACTACTGTGGTTTTAAAAGGAAATAAGAACTGTCTGGCTACACAGTGCCCTCTCACAGAAGCCCTAAAAATGCATGAACACAGATATATCTTGTATTCAGTATAAGTAACATACAAGCTATAAGAATTATATAAAATGATGTCAGTTAAACTGACAGAGAGCCATATACTGTTCACCAACAGCACATCATCAGACTTGCTATGGTGATCATTACCAACTGTGTTGCACAGTGACTCATGAATGTGACATACTCGTATGATGGACCTTCAACTGCATTGTAGAACAGTAAGAAGTACCTGACAAGTGGCTGTACATACAGGTGCCATGTGTATGCCAAGTGTGATTGACTGAAGAGACTGCAGTGTAAACAATGATAACCATCATGTCAAAATAAAGGACAAGCAATTATGTGGCACCTTCTATTTCCTCATCATAAATCAGATAGCACAATTTCACAACTAAAGAATATATGTAATGTATTCAGTTTTATGGAAATTAATAAACAATGCTGTATTAAACCACTGGCCAAGACACATTGCACTGTTACAATAGAATGATAGGAACATGATGGCTTATCTAACTGAGACAGGGTAAAGGTAGAAGGTAAAGATGTCCCTGTCACAGGCTGTGGAGGCCCTCAGGGTTGTGAGACATTGAGACTCCCACATTTACTAGACAAGTGGCTCACAGATGGCAGTGAGGTTGTCATTCATACACACCAGCCACCCTTTACCCCCAGGAAGGTTCCTGGTACTCATTTCTCTTAGAGGCTGAGTCGATCCCATGACCAGAATACAGCTGAAAGGATTAGGTCAATTGAAAAATCCAGTGACCTCATCGGGAATCAAACCCTCAACCTTCTAGCTTATATGACAGAACCACTTGGTTTAATAATGCACCAAATATGAGGGCTGTCTAGTGTCATATACGAATGAAGATTATTATCAATAATAAACCAGAGGGAAGGAGGATGATGATGTCAAAGGCTATTTTGAAGGTTAATTTTCTTGAGCACATATTACAAAATTCAGGATATTTAGAACAGACTTACATTAAAATCCAGGCAAACAATATGAACAAGAATTGAACTGACCAGGATCCATTACAGTATAGCATGAATTATTCTTTATCTGTTTAATTCATTTTCTACTACTAATCAAAAATCACAAGGAATCCAAGAGTAATCTTGTGAAAAACAAGATATGGAGAACGTGAGATGTTACAAAGCCAATATTACACACTATAAAATGCTCAGATTAGTATGAGAAAGTTCTCAGCTGACAGATGTATATGGTTTACTTCACAGTATCGCTGAACATACCTGACAACCAAAAGAGCCATAACGAGTGCCCCAGAAGTACACAGCATTCTGAATAGACCCAACTACAGTGTATGTCAGGCCACACTGCACCATCTGTTACAACACAACAAATCACATTATATTTACATTTTCTCTCATATGTATACAGAGTGCCTGCAATGACCAACCCCACTGCTTTTAATTTTATGTTCATCAACTCTTCTGACCACAAGCCTCATTTCCAAATAAAATCTAGACACAAAATGACACTCCAGTTTTTGCAACTACAAATCTAGTATCCTAACACTTGTTCCAGTCTGCAATCATACTGAAGACACAGTCCATAAAAATTCCAGGACACTGCCTTAAAATGAACTGAGCGCTGTTTGGAGGTTATCTGATTCAAACTACACTTGATACAGTATTCTAACTTCCAAGGTCTTCTCCAGCCTGTTTTTGTAGATGACAGACTTGAAAGGAAACTGATATACAGTTTCTTTTCCTGACTGGTCCTTTCTGTTGTGTTAAACAGGTAACAGCATTTGCTAAATGTGCCAGTCAAAAAACAACTTGGTGACCATTCCAATAAAGCTGTTGTTTGATTGATATATTTAATAAACTCTGTTATAAAATATAATAAATCTCCACTTTATAAAATTGATAAAAAATTCATTTCCATTAATTCACCCCACTGAATGGTGAGTTACATTTTAACTTACCAACTCATATAAACTAGAATAAATGGAAAAATACTTCCAAATGTTTGTCAAAAGATGGCACAATATGTACAATTTGTTGCTAACTGTATAAAACTAATCAGAAAGATTTAGAAACATTGTGAGATGTCTGCCCAGTTATTCTTTTGTTTTACAAGAGCCATACTTCTTACTGTCAGTTATACCTTTTCAATTTTGCAATAGCAATTTCAACCTCAAAAGGGCTGGGATTAGGTATTAACGGCTCAGCTGTGCGCATTTCTTTCTGCCTAACATCACATTCAATAAATGAGAAAAGTAGTTCTTCCACCTAATCAAAATGTTGTGGGAATCTGCAAGCAGATCACCCTTCTCATCCTTCACTTCCCAAGCTTTATTAACATCCAGCTCAGTGTCCAAATTTTCCAAGGTCGCGAACCTATTTGAGATTTCAACACGATACTGCTCTTTACACTCTACCTCATTTAATTTCTTGAGATTGAACCCCTCCATATGAACTCTGTGCATTGTTTGTTTGCTCACTACCAGTCTTTCCCTAATCTTTGCGACCACCAGGTAGTGGTCAGTATCACAGTCTGCTGCCCTGAATGATCGGACATCAAATATACTTGAGTGCCATCTCCTATCTATCAAAATATGGTCAGTTAGATTGTGTAGCTTCCCATCAGGAGATGTCCAAGTAAATTTATGGATGTTACAATGTGGGAACATTGTACTTTTGACAGTAAGACTTTTTGATATGGCAAAGTTTACTACTCTAACTCCATTATCATTACTAATTTCATGCAAACTCTCATTCCCAATCGTTGGTTTGAAAATATCTTCTCTCCCTACTTTGGCATTGAAATCTCCTAGCAAAATTTTCATAGGGTACCTCTGGAATTTAGTTCTTCATAGAACCTGTCCTTTATGTCATCAGTTTTATCTTCTATTGGGGCGTGAACATTCATAACGATGATATCACACCAACGACCTTTTTATATTATATATGATATCCTATCATTAATGAACTCTACCCTCTCCAACTGCTGATATGATTCTCTTATGTATGAAGAAACCTGTACCTATTCATGATTTTCATTCCCCTTTCCATAGAAAAATGTATATTCGCCTGCTGGTGCGATGCCACCTCCACCCCATCTGACCACCTATACCTCCTCTAAATCTAACTTATATTTTAAGATTTATTCCGCCACTGCCCTGAGCGAACCTGCCCTATACATACTTTGAACATTCCATGTACCAAATCTCATATCAATTTTCTTTAGCTTAGGTTGTTTATCCAAGGAATCCATCCAGGTCCAAGGCTTCTTGAGAATTTTTGTAACAAGTTTATTTTTTACAGTAAGGTGTTGTTAGCCCAATCCCCAACCCCCAAAGCTGGACAACCACACCTTGTTGACTGCCCTCGACTGCTTATTCAATATATTCGCAGCTTCCCTTCATACCTTGAGGGCATCTCCTCTTTTCGCAACCTGAGGACGCGCCATGCTGTGGTGACAAGAGACCCACCTAACATAAGCAGAACTATTCAACTTCAACGAACTTCTCATTAGGAGAAACTGAATCCTGAGGAGTAACTTAGAATGCTTATGCTCCACTGAAAATTCATTATGTATGCTGAAAGGGGATATTTATTTTTCAAATGTATTCACTGAACATTAATGATAAGCATTACTGTAAAGGTCTGTAATTATAAAACTAACATAATATTATGTCATAATCTTTCAAATCCATATAAACAAGAGACAACTTATACAACTGTTTGTTGGAAGTGCCTAGTTCTGTAAGTATCCATAATGTCACAGAAGTCCCTGAAATGGGTAATACAATACTTTAGGAACCCACACTTAAGGTACATTTTTGTGGTCCCAGCCAAAGCTCCATATGTCTATGTATCATTTCTTTGATCTAATATTTCTCCATATTAAGGGTTTATCCACATTTTACATATGGAACTTTGACTCCTACACATTCTGAATCTTGTTTCAGTGTTGAAGATAACTTTTTTTTTTGCATGCCACAACCTCTGCATAGTTCAAGATCATCATTTGCATGGCATGCAGTGCAGCATGCAGAATTATTAAGGTAGGCATTTTTCTAATCTGTAGTAGGCAGCATGATTGTCTGTGCCCATTCTTTCTGTGTCCTCTGTGTCAGTTGGAAGTGATACATGGTTGGAAGTTTTTACAGTTTGTTATTTTTTTATTGTGCTCAAGTGCCACAGTTTTTCTTAGGAAGTTACTCAAATTTTGAAGTAATACATGGCCATGACATTGAACAGAAGTTAGCAATAAATGAGAAAGAGAAAATTATTCAAGAGCTAGAAAGCAATCCAACTAGGTTTCAAAATGAAATTGTGAAGTGTTTTATACTGCCAACATGGCCATTAAGTAGCACATTCTTATGGAAAGCTTCTAATGTTGAAGAGAAAAGTTGGCATGGATCACATTCTAAAACAAAAGAACATACTGTATTACAATGCCTTATTATTGATTTGACCAAGTTCAACAGTCATTTTAAGCTCTGTTCTCCAAAACCTGCATTTAAGATATAAAAAGCTTGCCTCCCAACAAACCTTAATTTGGGTTTCAGTATATATCAGATATAACTGAATCTGGCTGAGGTTTGAGGTTCTCACAAGAGTGACTGTGAAGAGCCTGTCTTCTGAGATTTAATGCCATGTAGTACAGTAAACTTCACCAACATTTCAGAGGAACATACTGCCTCCATCTTCAGGGCCAAAGAGTAAGCCAGGCAAGTATTCAGCAAGAAGCTTCTACCAGGCAACACAGCATTCAAATTTAACTGACTCTTAAAATGGGAACTTCTGTGCTTTCAGCCATTAGCATGTTCCCTTTTCCATCTAACTTACTCACTCAACTGCTCTACACTAGAAAGTGCTACTTACAGTAGCGACTTTATCTGCCATGGATTTCACTATCAAAGGCCCAGGTGATGTTGATCTCAGGTGCCCTCTTCCCAGTTGACCCTCTGCATTACGCCCAAATGTAACAACATGACCACTCTTAGTCAGGACGGCTGTGTGAGTAGGGCCTAGTGAAACATCAGCGACTTTGTAACCAATTCCCTTTACTCTGGTGAGTGTTAGTGCCTTCTCAACTTCAACCTGTAGAGAAGCAAGGTAAATAAACATACCTAGGTGACCAATAATTGATTATTTTGTCTTCTCTTACATATTACTAGTAATATACCATGGTGTATAATACTTCACCATCCAGAAATTTACTGGTAACATAAGCATCTCTCCAAGTAAACGCATGCTCCTAGTACCACTAGTGGCTTGTTGGCAACTGAAATACTAACATTTTTTCCAGCAGGTCTCATTGTACTGTCACAAAATCTCTTCACAGATCATCATATGACTTTTGAAGAACAAATTGATCAGCCGCTCTGTGGGATGGAAATCAGTGACACAGAAAATATAGAATGCAGAGACTGAAGCTTTGGAATCTGCACTATTACAGTGGTTTTGCCATGCCACACTGGTTACTCACCTAGTAATGATCAAAGAAGACTCAACTATTTCCCAGCATGTTTAACAATCCAGAATATTCATGGTTCAAAGGGAGTCTTTATCAGAGCATTAAAAGGCATTAATGTGGATATACAAGGTGTGGCAATAAAGAAACCGGATTACTTTTATGACTCATTTCCGGCCACGTCATTGACGAAGAGGAGGGTAGGGCATTGACCCTTGGACTTCCCTCTACCGTCACACAAAGTTTCATTCACGTGCATCGGTTAGTCTGGCCGCGACCATTGTTAGAAGCGGATCGTGTTTCTGAGCTCCGTCGGAATAATGCTGAGTGCTAATGCAGAACAACGTGCTAACATCAAATTCCTCACAAAACTTGGAAAATCTGCCACTGAAACTTACAATTTGTTGACAGAAGTATATGGTGATCAGTGTCTATCTCGCACGCAAGTTTTCGAGTGGTTTAAGAAG